>NC_059270.1:3470359-3597859 GCF_017591435.1 Portunus trituberculatus
TAGCGAACAGAAGGCGTCACTCTGCATTGCAACCATGAGGCGACTCGACACGTATTGCTTGCTGCCTTTACTATTGCCCTCTTCCTCTTCTCATTGATTGTTTTCTTTGCATCATTCATCACTTCTGGTTCTATGTGTTCTCTCTCTCTCTCTCTCTCTCTCTCTCTCTCTCTCTCTCTCTCTCTCTCTCTCTCTGACACACATACACACGCTCCACCACCACCACCATCACCACCACCACCACCACCACCAGCTCCCCTTCGTGTTTTCTTGCACCATTAAATTATACAAATGACTCAGGATAGCAATTAGTCACCGGACAACTTAATAGCCATATGACACGCCACCGTTTACCAATGTTTATCTCGTGCTTTATGGAGACTGCCGGTGTGAGATGGCTTGGCTGAGAGCGAGGCGGGGGCTGTCCCACGGAACTGCCGGGGCTGACCACTGCTTAATTGTGAGATCGATTGAATTCCCTCACTCATAAACAATTCATCTTTGATCACATACAGCCTTACAGATAATTATTCTAGTATCTGCACCCTTTTTAACGAGTTCTGAAGTATAGAAAGATATTGATTTCCCTACATAATTGCTTTTTTGATACTTATTTCAGTAACTGCAGCCTTTTGACCAGTAAGATATTGATTTACCGACAATTTCTTTATTAATACCGATAGCCTCACAGATGTTTATTTGAATGATGCATCTTTAATGGTAAACTCCTCCACACATTGATCAAAGATGAAGGGAATGTTTTGTTGCGCCAATGCGATTATCAAACACTGAACATTTACTTGTTTTTTCGTTAATTGTGCTGTTAATTTAGTTTTATATATACGCAGACGTACACACACACACACACACACACACACACACACACACACACACACACACACACACACCAGCTATAGTGTCCAACTCATTAAGCATCAGAATCAGAATCAGAACATATTAAAATAGTGGATATTGTTTTAGAAATCAAAAAAATTCAACTTAGCACTGTGTAAGTCAAAGATCTGGAATCACATTGGCAAGCAAGCATGGCAGTGTTAACAAAGCAACAGGAACTACTGAAGATCCGGCGAGCTGTGTGAAAACTTTCCTGCAGTAATGAATTCTTAACGACAAACTATACGTCAGTCTGCCTCGCGCCGCCAATCCCGCGAGAGAAAAGTTTGTGAATCAGAGGCGGTTGTTCTCCCCTGAGACAAGCGCTTCTGATGAAAAATCTGAGGACTCTGTAAGAAATTGTTTAAGTATTCAAGGTCTTTTTTCTTCTTCTTTTCATTATTTTTTATCTCAATATGAAAAAAAAATTGGGATACATAAAAGATATACGCTTAGGTAGATCAGAAGTTATTGTTTTTTTTCTATTTCTTGAGAATTTTGGAGTTATACCGAAAAAAACAAAAGTCACCATCTTCATCTAGAATTATTATGTCACCTTTGTCACGGTATTGACCACTTCAGTAACTCATTAACCCCTTCAGTACCACGACGCGCTTCCATATTTATTCTACTTACTATTAGGTGATCATACACAGCTTCAGATACTTATGCGGGGATTAAAATAGCCATTAATCCTCTGACCTCCATAGACCCTTCCTAATTCAAATAAAATCGTCTAACCCCACCTAAAAATCAAGGTAAAAATGCGTCTCAGTAATGAAAGGGTTAACTTTACGAAGCAAATAACGTACGCCAGGGATTATTGCACTTGTATGGTTTGTATTCCGGGTGAACCCCCCTCACGCCTGCTAACACTTCTCGCTCTCGTCTCTGCAGATGCACGCCGGCCTGGTCAGCGTGAGCGACGGCAAGTCTAAGCCCCAGCCTGTGAAGCTCATCCTCACCTCGGACTCCCTGGTGCTGCAGCGGGAACAGCTCGTCATCAGCACCAAGAATGTCGACAACAACTGCCCGGATGCCAGGGTAAGAGAGAGAGAGAGAGAGAGAGAGAGAGAGAGTGAGTGTGTGTGTTTGGGTGAGTTATAGGATATCTACAAATGATTTACGTTGAAGTGTAACAATTGTGAAAAAGAAAGACAAAGAAAGCATTAGGGAACTCACACTCAGTTTGTATAGGGAAAATCTTCATGTTTTTTTTTTTTTTTTTTTTTTTGTTTCGTTAGATAATACAGTTGAAATATGAAAGCTATGAAAGAAATGATATTCGCGTAATATAATATGACGCGGTGTTTTACCTATTCATTGCTTGCTGGTGCAGTGTTGCGCTGTGTTGTTTCCCCGCTGCGTGCCTCGTGGCTCACTGTAGTGGTAGCGGTGGCTGAGGTGTCTTATCAATTATTCCATAGCCACTGGCGGTTAATGGAGTGTTGCAACTGTGCGGCGTGAGGTGCAGGTGTTATGGTGCCGCTGGCAGAGAAGGAAGGCCTGAACTGACACTGAGTAGGGCTTGTGGTGAGCAGTGAGCGGTGAGTGTTTTGGTAACTTCTCCAACACCATGTTCATATTCCATGGTTGGCCGGGCGTTGAGAACATGCAATTATTCTTCAGTGTCGCCAAAGACGACAGCTGGCAACACCCGTAGTGAATTGGATCTTGTCAACATTCCTCGCACTGCCTGGCTCACACCGCCATGCTGAGGCTGAGGTGCCGTGACCGTGTCCCGCTATGGTGCTGATAAATATTGTGTTCCGAGATAAGAGGGTGATAAAAATTCTTGTCACTGAACAAGACATTTAGTTAACTGCAGCCACCTACTCCTGGACCCACATGGCCATGGGACTTATACATAGGCACACGCCGCGGCCAGAGGTGCACGAGGCATAGGACTTAAGGCATTATTTTGTATCAGCTGGAAATAAATAGAATTCCACCAGATTCTACAAATTTGCTAGATTTAAGGAGAGCGTGTCTGAGCATCATTCTGTCCAGTAATAATACAGAACATGTTATGACTTCCACGGCCTTGTTGCTGCGGCGTTGCGAAGCTGTCGTTCGTGTGGTGCGTGTCGTGTGCCGACCTTCGCAGATTTACAACAAGCATGGGTCGCATAAAAGGCTTGAGTGTGTGTATCTGAGCTTTGTCTCTATTTCTGAAATATATTTAATGTGTTGATGAGAAAAGGTCTTCATCTGTGCGAGGCAGCAGGGGAGGTGATCAGCACGCTGACGTGACGGGCTCCCGGGGACGCACACAAGGACGCACTCTGCTGATGGATTTCCTTTGTCAGTATGTTTAGCCCCGTAGGAAGCTGGTATTAGATGGAGGCAGAAAGGACAATGCTTTCACGAAAATTAGGTTCCCTCGTTCCTATGTCGTGTTAGTGTTGAGGAACGCCGGTGTAGCGGGCTTGTTGCCTTACTCGTCCTGACCCTCAGCAGCATGGGAGTTAATCAGAGCAACCCATTCATGCCTTCCAAGCAGAGGACTTGCCAAAAATAACTGACGTCCATTGTTACATGAGAACACCAGCTTAGGAAAAACAGGAAAAAAGAAAGACATTTTTAACCTGACTTTGAAAAATATCCTTTAGTTTAGCAAAGATATATATATATATATATATATATATATATATATATATATATATATATATATATATATATATATATATATATATATATATATATATCTTTGGTTGTATGAAGCATCACCTCGCCTCCTCCAAATCTCACTTTCTTTCTCTCACTGGAATCGTGAGTGCAGCCACAGACAGCAGCAGACCCTCTTCCGTTCCCTTTTCCCCTCTCAACCCTCAGTTTAATTCCAAAGTTGGTGTGTTCATGTCTAGCGGCGTGTCTTGCTCTCCTGCGTGCCCATGTGTGTGTTTAGAACACTCCGCCATCTGGCCCAGTGTTTAGTGCACCTGATTTGTCCTGCCAGATAAAATTCTCTGAATACTTGACTTACAAAGTGGAGAACATTTCCAACTTTTCCTTTCTCCTTGTCAAAATCTCCATAATTGGAGGCTTGGGAATCACTTTTCACCGGCTACACCAACTGACCACATGTGAACAGCTCTGATACTGACCACGGAAAAAAAAACTGGCCTCTCTCTCTCTCTCTCTCTCTCTCTCTCTCTCTCTCTCTCTCTCTCTCTCTCTCTCTCTCTCTCTCTCTCTCTCTCTCTCTCTCTCTCTCTCTCTCTCTCTCTCTCTCTCTCTCTCTCTCTCTCTCTCTCTCTCTCTCTCTCTCTCTCTCTCTCTCTCTCTCTCTCGTCTTCCGCCCCATTAAGCAACCAGTGGAACTGTTATATATATATATATATATATATATATATATATATATATATATATATATATATATATATATATATATATATATATATATATATGTGTGTGTGTGTGTGTGTGTGTGTGTGTGTGTGTGTGTGTGTGCGTATAAATTTTTCAGTGTAGCCACATTAACTGGCTGTGCTCAGCAACTCCGCCTGAACACTACGTCCACTAGATGAAATAAAACTTAACCAGATACACAATTAGGGAGAAGTAAAACACAAGGCAACATAAAAAGTACAAATGTTGTTCATCGATTACGAGAACATCAGTATTACAGACGCACCGTACAACACCCTCGGGAAACGTACCGTAATGAGTAAAGACCATGGCAGTGAGAGAAGAAAAGGTTACCCCGGAGTGATGAAGAATTGTGAAAGTGTTTTGAAGACATAAATAGCCTCAGTTGTTTACCTACCGTGGCCTTCTTTACCCAGCTCTGTAGTCAGCACCAGAGAGACGTGAAGAGGAAGGGAGGAAGCAGAGAAAGGAGAGAATAGAGGACGGGTTGTTATGTGCGAGATAAGAGGGAAGATGTTTCTCCATAGGGAAAACAAGGATGCTTAGCGTGTTGTGTTAAGGACTTGCCTCCATAGGAAGATACATACGGCATAGAAAAGGTGAGAGCTGTGTGGAGAAAAAAAGGAATAAATGTTTTTCTTTGATAAGAGGAGGAAAAAGGAGTGGATGCGGGAGGGAGGGGGAAGAGAATCCAAAAAGAAAAATTGAATGCGTGAAAGGATGAGGGAGGGGAGTGGGAGACAGGCATGTGTGAAGGCTACCACGGAGAGAGAGAGAGAGAGAGAGAGAGAGAGAGAGAGAGAGAGAGAGAGAGAGAGAGAGAGAGAGACAGAGACAGACAGAGAGAGAAAGCCTTAAAAATACATACATATCTGGAGGCGAGGCGATATGCAAAGTATTTAAGGCTACCACGGAAAGAGAGAGAGAGAGAGAAAGACGGAGACAGAGACAGACAGACAGACAGACAGAGAGAAAGCGCTGAGAATACATACATATCCCGGAGCTGAGGCGATATGTAGGGGATTTACTTGACTTGGGGGAGCTGGGAGGCAACACACTTGACTGATCCCCTTCCCTGACCAAGCCGCTCACACAGACCCACAACGGCTCAGTCACGCCACCAGCCACCCCCTCCGCACACCTCTATGGCGGCTATTCCATGCACGCAGAGTTGGCGGCGGCTGCATCACGTTCCATTCTATATAAAGGCTACAGGGCCGTGAGACCAGAGTGTACGTTGGTTTGTCGCCCTCACAGTCACATTCCAGCCCAGAGAACATTTCAGTTATCACTATCCATGCGGCCTCTATTCCCCCGTCCTCTTGCCCTCCCAGTCCCAGCCGATAGTCTCTCCCTGACCCCCCCAACAAAGAGTCTCTGCATTTCACTTTGTCGTCTAACCAGAATCTGAATGCGTCAAAGCTAAGCCGAAGTTCCACTCTGTCTGTTTGGCTGGCTGTTTGTCTGTCCCTTGTCTCCCCGCGTTTCTCTCTCTCTCTCTCTCTCTCTCTCTCTCTCTCTCTCTCTCTCTCTCTCTCTCTCTCTCTCTCTCTCTCTCTCTCTCTCTCTCTCTCTCTCTCTCTACACACACACACACACACACACACACACACACACACACACACAGATAGTCCCTTCTATCCTCATGAGAAAAAGAAAACTGGAAACACGTTTTTTTTTTTTCGTATTTTTACAAATCATGAGAGTTTTGTAAGGAAAGTCTTTAAAACACAAGACTTCATAAGCTGTGTATTTGTACAACTACTTTTAGGCTTGAAACGTGAAACCTGTCGCTGGGAAGATGAATTAAGACTCTAAGAGCCGCACAGAAAAGGGTAAAGCAATGGAGAAGACAGTGTAATAGCAAAACTGTTATTGAAAGAAGATAGTATTGATAAAAAGAACAAGAAGATTGGAATATTGTCAGAGGAAGTGGCAAGAGGAGGATCGGAAAGCACAGTTGTTAAAATAAAGAACACAAATAAAAAAAAAAGAACAAGGAGATTGGAATATTGTCAGAGTATAAACACAATGACAGGAGCATGTGAAAAGAGAGGAGCGAGCTGCACAGTTGTTGAAGAAAGCGAGCATTGATAAAAAGAAGTAACAGAAGATTGGGAGATTCTCGGAGTATAATCACAGTGACCGGAGCATGAGGCAAGAGCAGGAGGAGGAGCAGCGAGTAGCAGGTGGAGAAACAGGCTGCCTAACAAGGTCTCGAGGGATCGTAGGCAGGTGAGGTGGGCGGGAAATCTGACATAGGAAACACAGTGAAAACCAGTTTAATGTTTACGCACTTGTGGAAATTTCAGAAAGGCCTTTGTTCAATAACTGTCTCTTGGTTACTGATACTGATAAACCTCATTATGATACGCACATAGAACGTCTTAAGTATATTTTATGTATATTCAATGCAAAATCTGGGTTAGCTTGAGAAAATAAAACAATAAAAGCTTGTGGGCGGGCTTGGTGTATGTGTGCGTGTGTGCGTGTGTGCCGCGCTAGGAAGGATAAGCGTGGTTTTCAGAAAGGAACACAAGTGGTGGGCAGTGAGTGGATGAGTCGCTGTGTTGTTCTATTTTCTGCTAAGTATTAACTCCGTGCTTGTTCCCCCCACGGCTTATGGCCACAGTCGGACCCACTGATTGTGTGGAAGGGACAACGAGGGTAGAGATAGACAAAGAGACTGTGGCAACCAACACAACATTTACACACACCTCGTTGACAGACCACCACCACCACCACCACCACTACCACTTAAAGCAACAACAACAATAACAACAAAGATGAAGGGAATGTTTTGTTGCGCTAATGAGATTATCAAACTAGTGAACATTTACTCGTTTCCGTTAATTGTGCTGTTAATTTAGTTTTATGCGCGCAGACGCACACACATATACACACGCACACACACACACACACACACACACACACACACACACACACACACACACACACACACACACACACACACACACCATGACGAGTAGTTAGAATATTAGTTTTACTCTCTCTCTCTCTCTCTCTCTCTCTCTCTCTCTCTCTCTCTCTCTCTCTCTCTCTCTCTCTCTCTCTCTCTCTCTCTCTCTCTCTCTCTCAATACAGGGACACATTTTTTACCTTGAGATTTCTGTAGGATTAGACCATTTTATTGACATTAGGAAGGGTCTATGGAGGTCAGACAATTAATGGCCGGAGTCTTCACTATTTCTAATCCCCCACATAAGTTTCTGAAGTTGTATAAAATCACCAAATAGTAAGCAGAATGAATATGGAAACGCGTCATGGTACTGAAGGGGTTAAGCCACTATTGAATCTTGGTAGCGTAAGGGAGCCACTGTCAGGCCACCACGCGTTCACTGGAGCTGGCTGAACCTGGCGTGTTAATGGCTTTCCTTGGCCAGGTCTTGGTGTGGTCGACCGCTGCTCTCCTGTTTGTCTTCCTTCCCCCATCCCCACACACACACACGCTCTCTCTCTCTCTCTCTCTCTCTCTCTCTCTCTCTCTCTCTCTCTCTCTCTCTCTCTCTCTCTCTCTCTCTCTCTCTCTCGCTTATATTTGTCTTTTCTCTCTATCTTTCTTTATTTTTATTTGTGCGTCCGCCTCTGTGCCTGTATCCTGTTTGCGCTCTCTCTCTCTCTCTCTCTCTCTCTCTCTCTCTCTCTCTCTCTCTCTCTCTCTCTCTCTCTCTCTCTCTCTCTCTCTCTCTCTCTCTCTCTCTCTCTCTCTCTCTCTGACCAGCCTCATATTTCTCAGTGTTTGCTTCACATTATGCCTTTCCTCTGCTTTTCCTTTTGGTCTCCTTTTCTCTTCCTGTCCAGTCAACATTCTTTCTTCCCTCTCTCATTCATGTCTTTCTCCTCGTGTCTTCATTAGAGGAAGTCTTTCTTTCAATTTCCCAGACGAGCGGACTGCGTTTCTCCTCCTCCTTCTCCTCTTGCTTCTCTTTCCTCCCTTCCTTCCACCTCGACCTTTCGTCTCTCCTTTACCTCTCCTGCCCAACTTCCGTTCATCTTTCCCTCTTTATCCAGCCATTTCTCTCCACAATTTCCTCCTCCTCCTCCTCCTCCTCCTCCTCCTCCTCCTCCTCCTCCTCTTTATCTTTTGGTGTTTGTGTTATTCAAGTTCCCTGATCTCTTAAGGTTTTTCAGACTTTGCAATAATTAGTCTTGAGTAGAAGATTATAGTGTGTGTGTGTGTGTGTGTGTGTGTGTGTGTGTGTGTGTGTGCTTTTGTTTTTTCCTGTTTCTTCTCTTGTCTTTTTCATCTGCTTTTTTTTTCTAGTTCGTTGTCGTTGTTGTTGTTGTTGTTCTTCTTCTTCTTCTTCTTCTTCTTCTTCTTTTTCTTCTTTTCTTTTCTTTTCTTCTTCTTCTTCTTCTTCTTTTTCTTCTACTACTACTACTACTTCTTTTCTTCTTCTTTTCTTCTTCCTCTTCTTTTCTTCTTTTCTTCTTCTTCTTCTTCATCTTCTTCATCTTATCATTATTATTATTATTATTATTATTATTTTCCTTCTTCTTCTTCCTCCTCCTTCTCCTCCTCCTCCTCCTCCTCCTCCTCCTCCTCCTCCTCCTCCTCCTCCTCCACCCATTTTCTTTGTTTAGCTTCATCATTATCGTCATTACATCATCACAGAAAGAGAGAGAGAGAGAGAGAGAGAGAGAGAGAGAGAGAGAGAGAGAGAGAGAGAGAGCATTCATACTCATGCATTTAGAAGTGGAAGAGCTAAAAGAAAGCAGAAGAGGAAAGGGGAAAATGGAGGAAACGTTATAGGAAAATAGAGCACAGAGAGAGAGAGAGAGAGTTTAGGGAGCAAATTTAATAGCCAACTTGAATGCAAGGAGAGCAGGACAATGGTAGGGATGGAGTAATTGCTTCATATGGAGTGTGTTCTGAGGGTAAATGACGAGGGAGTATAACTAAAGGACGTTATGGAAAGAGGAATGACAGAACACACTTGATGAGCGGAATTAAACTCGTGTCTTTAATTCTTTTTTTTTTATTTATACCATGTGGGCTTTTCACGGGAATTTATGGGCTAAAGGGGATACTTTTTGGGGTACCTCCTATCTCAAAGCCCACCCGCTAGGAAACCGTTGCCCCGAGTGAGGAAGCCCAACCTACACTCGGACAGTAGACATGATTCGAACCCGTGCGCTTGGAGACCCCTCGGACCCCAAAGCACGCATGGTTCCACTGTACCACGGCGGTCACTTTACCCCTTCAGTACTGGGACGCATTGTTCCCACGAGTTTTGGTTATGTTTAGATGGTTTTATTGACATTACGAAGAGTGATAATGATAGAACATACTTGATGAGCGGAATTAAACTCGTATCTCTCTTTATTTTACCGGTTTAGCCCTTCAGTACCGAGACGCATTGTTACCACGAGTTTTTGGGTATGTTTAGGCGGTTTTATTGACGTTACGAAGGATCTATGGGTAGAGGGATAACAATAGAACACAACTGATTAGCGGAATGAAACTTGTATCTTTACTATACCCCTTCAGTACTAGGACGCATTGTTACCACGAGTTTGGGTGTGATTAGGCGGTTTTATTGACGTTACGAAGGGTTTAAGGGAAGAGGAATAACGATAGAACACACTTGAGCTGAATGAAACTCGTATCTTTCTCTATTTTACCCCTGTAGTATTGGGACGCATTGTTACCACGAGTTTTTGGGTGTGTTTAGGCGGTTTTATTGACGTTACGAAGGGTTTAGGGAGATCAGAAGATTAATAACCAGAGTCTTCACTATTTTAACCCTCCACATAAGTTTCTGAAGCTGTATAAAATCGGCAAAGAGTAACCAGAATAAGTATGAAGGCGCGTCATGGTACTGGAGGAATTAAGATGGAGGTGGCTAGTCAGAAAATGAAGTGTTGACAGGCTATAATTACGAAAATGACGCTTGAGTGACGAGGAAAAGAGAGAGAGAGAGAGAGAGAGAGAGAGAGAGAGAGAGAGAGAGAGAGAGAGAGAGAAGACAGACAGACAGACAGGTAAGTTGATGTAAAAGGCGTTTAAAGGATCAGCGTGAGCATTTGAATTTTTTGAGACCATTTCCTGACACTTTGGAATTTGAAAGCGAGAATTATTTCGTGAATAGAACCAAAACAAAAATAGCAAGAAAAGATAAAATGATTGAGAGAATTCTTGTACTATTTCGTCCTCTTTCTTGTACTATTTCTTGCATTATTTCGTGAAAAGAAACAAAAAAATCGCAAGAAAAGAGAAAATGATTGAGAGAATTTTGTACTAGATAAAAGAAAGACGAAATGCGAGATATGGAGCAAATAAAGCAAAGAAGAAACTGTGATTTGTTTTTATACGTGAAAATGTGCGAGAGAGAGAGAGAGAGAGAGAGAGAGAGAGAGAGAGAAAAGTCGAAAAATAGGAAAAGGATGAAGGAAAAGGATGAAGGAGGGAATTCTTGCATCTGATAAAAGACGAAGGATTTAGTCTGAGCCGTGAAGCAAAGATGAAGACAAAATGGAGAACGGTGGTAAAATGTGAGACTAGAAAAGCTGCAATGGGAGGTAATGTAGTTAAAGAACCAGCAATTTGTTGAGGCTTGCAGAGAATTAATGGGGCAAGGGAGAAGTGAGTTAATTAAGACGTTAAATACTCTGAAGGACGAGAATAGAAGTATACATATGCATTTTTTGAGACAAAGGAGTCTATAAGGAGAAGAAGCCGCCGTGGTACAGTGGAACCATGCGTGCTTTGGGGTCCGAGGGGTCTCCAAGCGCACGGGTTCGAATCCTGTCCACGGACCGAGTGTAGGTTGGGCTTCCTCACTCGGGGCAACGTTTTCCTAGCGGGTGGGCTTTGAGATAGGAGGTACCTCAAAAAGTATCCCCTTTAGTCCATAATTTCCAGTGAAAACTCCGCAAGGTATAAAAAAAAATGAAGGACCAAAATGTGTGAAAGAAAGATTTATGTGGTAAAGAAATGTGATGGAAATAATGGCAGCACAGGAAAAATGCATCCATAACGTTAAATATAAAGCACTGTCCTTAATATGAATAAAGCTCGTATTCTCAAACACTTCTCTGCTTCATCTCTACTATTTCAAGAGATCTTACTTAAATTTACACGATTTTTTTTTTTTTTTTTTTTTTTTTTTGTCCCTTCAGTACTGGAACACTTTTTTTACCGTGAGTTTTGGATATGATTGGACAGTTTCATTTAGACTATTTATTGTTAATGTTATTATTATCGTTGTTGTTGTTGTTATTGTTGTTTTTATTGCTACTACTACTACTACTACTACTACTACTACTACTACTACTACTACTACTACTGTAATAACGACTACACCACCACCACTACCAACAACAACAATAACAACAACTACTACTACTACTACTACTACTACTACTACTACTACTACTACTACTACTACCACTACTTTCTTTCAAACAAGAAGAATTGTTAAGAGCAAAAAGGAGTTTTGGAAAGTCCACCCACTAATTGCCATTACCTGAAAGTTTGCATAAATGATCCTGAAAGAGTTTTGTCAATTCAGTGTTGGAAGAGTAGGCAGAAATCCTGAGTTTTAACAGTTGAATATAAACACAAGGAAATATAAAGTGCGAAAATGTATATCTGGTCAGTGCTTGGGTGTGTGTGTGTGTGTGTGTGTGTGTGTTTACCAATACAATGAGAAGATTAATGTATGGCTCTTTCGTTCCTTTCCTTTTTACTTATTCGGCCCTGCTCCTGAAGTAATTGAACAGTCCTAGTGCACGTGGCTCTCTTAAACAGTGGCGATATTGTTTAACTCTTGTAGGAATGAAAGAGACACACAATGACGGAGTGAAGTTGAAATGAAATGGGTCTCTAGTAGCGGGACTGCAGAAAAGGACGAGACATGCACGTATTTAGCAAGCTGAGAGTGTGAAAATAACTATTGACACTAATTACTACTACTACTACTGCTGCTGATACTACTACTACTGCTACTACTACTACTACTACTACTACTACTACTACTACTACTACTACTACTTCCACTACCACCACCACCACCACTACTACCACTATCACTACCACTACTTCTACTGCTACCACCAACTACTATACTACTTCTACTACCACCACCACCACCACCACCACCACCACCACCATCACTACTCAGCCTCTAGATTTGAAGGACGGGCATGGACAAGGGGTGTATCAAGGAGGCGGCAGGTCCGTCACACGTTATGAAGGGACAAATCAGCACGTGACGGTATAATGGTAGGTTTGGGAGCGTGTGGGGGATAATATTCATTCCCCAGCGATATTGGCCCCATGCATCACCTTTGATTAGCTGTATTTCACGGCGGAAGTGATTCATGCCACATTGATGTATATGAATGTGGAGAATATACGAGAGGCAGCGGTCTTTTTTATTTATATTTTTTTTCGCTTATTTTTGTGTGTGTGTTGTTTGCGATAAAGGGGAACAGTGAAAACAATGAAGCTTACATGCCTGGTGGTGGTGATGGTGGTCGTGGTAGCGGTGGTGGTAGTGGTGGTGCGCTGCGTACTTCTGGTATGGGGAATATCTCAGTGGAGGTTTTTCTGGTGTTATTTCCTTATTTAATCTTTTTATTTTCATCATCATTACTTACTGCATGCAAAGAATAATGGGCAAGTATTTTTCTTTATTTTTTTTCTTTACGCAAGAACATCGAGGATTGGTTACTTATTTCCTTACCAGTTGATTTTCTTTTTCTAAGCTACGTTGATGTTGAAAGAAATGGGAACAACTCACAGCCATGCTTTACACTAACACCTGTGCATAGACGGAACACTTACAGAAGGCAACAAGTAAAGACGACGAGGTATACTGAGAAACCCACAAGAATTTTCAGCACAGTTGTAGTAGAACCCATCGAGACAACTCAGTAGTAGAATACCCATCGAGACAACTCAGTCATGCTTGTTAGAAGAAGCCATCGAGACAACTCAGTCATGCTTTTTACACGAATAGCTATACATAGATGGAGCAACGCTCACTGAAGGCAACAAGTAAAGACGGCGAGGCATACTGAGAAATCCACAAGAAGTTTCAGCACAATTGTAGTAGAAGAAGCCATCCGCTCCGATACGATGCTATCAGGAGAAAACCCGGAAAGTTTTTATCACGACAAAGCTCAGAGGGATCTAGTAAATTTGCATTTTTACACTCCGAGCACGAATTTAAAAAGTTTGGTGGAGGAAAAAAAAAATGGAAAAATTAAGGCGCTAAATTGTAATGATCGAAAATTAAGTCTGTAGAGTAAAAGACACGTACAGCAATTTAATACAAGGGAGGCTCCGGGACCGCTGGAATAATAATGACCCTGTTCACATGCTCCTGTGCTTCCTCTCCCGAGACACAACCGGAGAGGAGCGTGGAGGTAATGAATGTTTTAACTCGTTACGGGAAAACTGAGAATGCCTGACTGGAATAGACTCTCTCTCTCTCTCTCTCTCTCTCTCTCTCTCTCTCTCTCTCTCTCTCTCTCTCTCTCTCTCTCTGTCGCGCGCGCATACCATCCAGTTATATTAATTTGCTCACTCCTTTAGTATAGTAATCCAACATTCCATTCCAAACCTAACGTAACCTAACTTAACCTAACCTAACCTAACCAAATAACAAACTAAATACACGCCACACTCACGGAGACCCCAATACACAAGACTCGACGCTCCAGTACCACGTTTAATGTAATATATTTTCATTGTCCTATAATTGCTGAGTTAAACCAATATATTGATTATTTGGCCCAGTATGCTGCAGTGGAGTGGCAAAGTGTGCAGCCTTGCCTTGCCTTGCCTTGCCTTTCCTCTCAGTGTGTGTGGCTGTCTGTCCCTGCGTGCTAACAGAACAGTCCTGGTGCGCAGCTTAAAGACACACTGAATGCCTCTTTTACCGATCTTTTGACACTTGAGATACATGAAAGAGAGAGAGAGAGAGAGAAAGAGAAGAGGGGAGGGGGATGGACTAATTAATGACTACAGTGAAAAGCAAAAGGAAGGAAAAATAGCGAGAGAGAAAGAGAGAGAGAGAGAGAGAGAGAGAGAGAGAGAGAGAGAGAGAGAGAGAGAGAGAGAGAGAGATATATATACGTCAATAAACAAATATATAAACCTTTACCTTACAACATTTACCCTTCAATGTAACCAACACACTGACAAAATCCACCCAAACACTTAGACATCACCTGTAACGAATCAAAAACAGTAAAACCAACACACATTTAATAAACCGTCCTTGGAGTCCCCTTCCTCCGTTTTCTGTTCAGCCTTTTCTGGGGGAACCTTCACTTCAATAGGCCTTTTTCTCTTTTATTTATTGATTTATTATTTTTTTATTTATTTATTTACATTATTTTTCCTTGACTGATCTTCCCTCATACATAAAAAAAAAACGATTCACTTTTTTTCATGCAAGAGGGAAACCAGCTAAGGGTAACAAAACACTAGAAAAAAATAAAGGCACACCTGAAATGTTGGTTCTCTTGCAAGTATCAGTTTTATTACGTGTGTGTGTGTTCTCAATTACTACAGGAAGACCAATAATCACGCAGCGTATCTGGTTGGTGTGCTATACAGTCCCTCTCTGCCCCAAAACGCAACGCAGCAGGTACCTCATGACGGAAGAGAGAAGAGAGGAGAGGGGCAGCCGGCCGTGACTTGGGTGGGGTACCGGGGCTGGAGTGGGTACATTAGTGGACTAGTCAATGAAGTATGGAAGTATCTACTAGGAAATAGATAAAATAAGGGAAATAGAAGGTAGATGGAAGAGAGGAGAGGGACAGCTGACCGGGACTGGGGTGGATTCATTAGAGTAGTCAATAAAGAGTCTGATGCAATGAAGTATGGAAGTATGGTAGTGGGAAATAGAGGAAATAGAAGTTAGATGGAAGTATTTGAGAAGGGAAGGGACAGGTGGGGGGAAGTGAATAAAGCAGGTGGTAATGTGAGTCGATCCTGGACTGATTGGAGGCTGGGAATGAGTGCGTGCTGGAGAGAGAGAGAGAGAGAGAGAGAGAGAGAGAGCATAACTGTCACTTCCTATTATGTACGTGCCCTCATTCCTTTCTCTCTCTCTCTCTCTCTCTCTCTCTCTCTCTCTCTCTCTCTCTCTCTCTCTCGCTAATTTTCCTTCCCTCTGCTTTTCACGATAATCATTAATTAATCCCTCTCACTACATACTTCCTCCCTCCTTCCCTCCCCTTTACTCCCTCCGTCCCTGTCTTCATCCCTCCCTCCCCTCCCCGCCGCCACATTCACGCTGCCTGCCCGCCGCTTCACGCTTCACGCCCTAGGGTCTCCATCACGCCCTCACCGTTGTCATGGCAACCTAAGGGGAATTACTCCTTACCTCATACATGACCTCTGACCTCGTGACCTGTGTGTGTGTGTGTGTGTGTGTGTGTGTGTGTGTGTGTGTGTGTGTGTGTTTCTTGCGTCACTCTTCTTCTCTCAGATTCTTGTTCCATCATCTTTTCTCTTCGTCCATTTCTTTTCTTCTGTTTTTATTCTAGGCTTCTATTTGCTAAAGTGATGTTTGTGTGTGTGTGTGTGTGTGTGTGTGTGTGTGTGTGTGTGTGTGTGTGTGTGTGTGTGTGTGTGTGTGCGTGTGTAGGCTGGGAATGATGACGCGTTTTGCCTTCACTAAGATCAACAAAAGTCCTTCAAATAAAATGAACACGAACTGACGCAGAGTGGAGAGAGAGGAAGGAGGCCCTGCTTGTTTGCACGGGTGTAGCGGCACGAGGCGACCAGCTAGCAACCTATCCCAGCACTAAAATTTCCCTCCCCCTCCTTGATCGTAACTTTTCCCCGTCACCGTAACTTTTCTGTACATTCGTAAATCATAAATGGCGCTTGGATTTAGGGGAATGCTCACTGCTGCTGGAATGTTGACTTGTCTTGTTTTCATTTAGATAACTCAAACAATGACGCGCGAATTATTCCAAACCAAACTGCATATATTTTTGTAAATCTGCTTTAAAATTCACCGGTATGTTTTTGCTTTGAGTCCTTTTGGCGGTATTTGCATAAGCATTAGCCGTGCTGTTACTGCGCGCGTCTGGCTGTCACGAATTCGGAGTTGATCGTATCCAAGGAATAATTGTCGCAGCCTCGGGAAAGTGCAAACATTTTTTCGCACATGAGCTTCAGTACTCCCGCCGCCTCCGTCCTGCCGCCACCGCCACCGCCACTACTGCCACTGTATACCCAGCGTCACACTCATACCATTTAGACGGGGCTCGCTAAACAAGATATTACATCGAGGAAATTTCTTTTTGTTTCATTATTATCATCATTACCAGAGAGAGAGAGAGAGAGAGAGCAAGTACTGCTCTGAAGGAACTGCTGAGCCTGGCGAGTGTTGCAAGTCTTATGAGGCTTGACTGACGTTGTTAACTTCCTCACTAATTTCTGTCTTTCCTGAAGTTTCCTCCTCCCTGGTCGGAATACTCTTAGTTAGGGCCGTTAATGGAGCGCAGGTATGAGGGTAGTGATGGAGGCGGCGCTGGACGGATGTGCAAGTTTGAGATGTAAATCATGAACGGCGGTGCTTTCATGAGCTTCTCTTACTGTCTGCAGAGTCTTGGAATGTGATGGACGTTGCTGTAGGTGTCGTGGGAAATTAATTATTCTACACTGATACATTTTTTACACTGATACATTTATTGGCCTTTTTAATATACGTCATAAAGAAAATATGTAATAAATGTAGCTAAGGTCCATTAAGACAGTGCTCTATTACGGACCAGAAGACAGTATAGTAATAGGTGGTGGCTGATGCATGCTGTATTGTGGCCCATCCATCACAATTATTGGAAGACATCCCTTTTAGCTTCCTAGTTATCACCGTTGCCTTATAGTCTTGCTTGTAGTCTTCTTCATCTATCAGTGTTGGCAAATAGATAGCTGTGGTGTTTGAGTGAATGAGTGTTATGTATCAACGCGTGAACGAGTGAGCCAGCGTGTCGAATGTGGTTAAATGTTTCACTGTTATAATGTCTTTGTGAGGTTGGAATGTGTACATGATGATTGTCTGACAGTGCTTGTTTAGTGGGTGGGAAAACCAGTGCTGTTCATTTCACCCTCTGTCGCACCACTGTACACACACCTCAGTGAAAGAAAACCAAGAAGTGTGTCTCGCTACGCCTTTGCTTCTGAACACCAGCTGAGTTGGGTGAGTGTCAGCTGCTCGCCTTTAAGTGGTCATGCTTCCAACACAAGCCTCCGATGTGTCCATAAGCAAACAACAGCTGTCCTGTCCGTGACTCGTGCATCGCCGCTACACCTTGGTGGTTAATACTAAGTTATACACTAAATGGACCAGTATATTATTTGCTTGATCTACACATGAATAATGGAAATATGGAATAATGCACCGACATCTAAGCCCTGCGTGAACTAAGAGGAAGTATTTTGCATGAATACGAAAATAAGCCTGCATGGTCACGAGACATGAGACTAAGGGTGAATACAATGAGCTAAGCAAATATATTGTGTCTGCCGTACAGGTAGAGGATATGAAAATGAAAATAGTGTTTGTTCGTTAGTGTTTTTATTTCTTTGTAATCAGATAATTTACCAGTTCCTGGACATAAACCTACTTTAAAGAAATCTAGGCTTTATTCATAGACTTATAAGAACGGTTGTTACTTGGAAATTGTTGATGGAAGAGGAAAGGTTTACTCTTTACTGAAAAGCCGAAGTAAGCCTGGGGAAGGGAGAGGCTCATGCTGAGCTGGTGTAGATACTTCGTTACTTACTGCTTTTAACCCCCTTCAGTACCATGACGTGTTTCCTTATTCATTCTAGTTACTATTTGGTGACCTTAGATAGCTTCAGTAATTTACGTGGGGATTAAAATAGCGATGACTGTGGCCATTAATTTTCTGACTTCCATAAACCCTTCCTAATGTCAATAAAATGGTCTAATCCTACACAAATCTCAAGATAAAAATGTCCCCCAGTACTAAAGGAATTAATAGTGCAGTAACAAAACTCTAAGTGTGTGCACATTACCAGCACGAGTAACTCCAGTAAAGATATATGACCTTCCTTTCATGGCGGGGCTTACCTGTGTGAGTGGATGAAGGTGTGTGGCTCTAAGCGAGGTTGAGTGGCATTCATATCACTGCTGCTTAATCTCTCCCCGGCGTCCTTTATAGATATATCAGTCTTTAACATTGATGGTTTCTTCACAGTCTTAATTAACTGGTTTTGTCGAATTTTAAGAATATAATTTCGGCAAACATTACATGCAATAAAGAAAACGGTCAAGTCACCCGAACTTTTGAATGTTTTTAATAAGTTTATTTGCTCTGTAATTGTTAGTAACTTCTCAGGTTATTCAAAGCGAACAGTGTCACATTGTCACTATCAATCAGAGTTCAGTGCTTACCAACATCTGCAGCAGACTGAAATGTTGAGAAAATTGTGCGCTGCCTTCTGGAGTGAGGACCTGATCCCTGGCTACTTAATTGATCCTACTGAGCAGAGATGACATCGAATTCAAACTGCAATATTAATCGTTGATGTTTCTGTTCAAGTTTTTTCCTTCTCCTTTTTATAATGAAAAATCCTCCGGCCTGTGGGTTGGCTTGGATATTAATTAGCTTTACAAACATTTATTCGCCATTAATCAACCCGAGGTGTGTGGTAAGCAAAGATGAATTAACCTGAATTAACCTGAAGAAGCGAAGCGGAAGGAACGAACGCAGTGGCTTGAGAAGGTGAGGATGGCGATGCAGTGAGGGAGGGGCTGAGTGGAGAGGTGAGGTGTGGTGTGGAGGTGGCAAGGAAGTTTAGTTTATTGAGACAGAGGCGCTTGGTATAGTGAGGTGGGGATGTCTGCAGTGGTGAAGAGAGATGTGAGGGAGGAGTACGGTGGAGCATTTGGGAGTGGGTTGAAGGGGGAAGCTGCGTAATGAGAAGTGGATGGTGGAGTGATAAAGAGAGTACTGGTGGCTGTCTGTATACTGGAGAGGACACGTGCTGCAGCTAAACAAGACGAGGAAGTATTTCGCATGGGAAGTGGGTGAAAGAGGGCAGCTAAGTAATGAGAAATGGGTGAGAAAAGTGGATGGTGTGGTGATTGAAGAGAATACTGGTGCCTGTCTGTATAATGAAGGAGAGGACACGTGCTGCAGAGGACACGTGCTGCAGCCATACAAGATGAAGGAGTATTTCATTTTCTCTGTTTTGCTTCAGTTGCGAAGTGTTTGGGAAGGCTTGGGGTCTCTTCACCGCTGGGCAAGGTTCAAATATTCTCTGCTGATGACTTTCTCTACCCCTGCTGGTGTTTTCTCAACCATTTAGCTTTCTATGAATATTTGATATCCTTTAGTTGTTTCTTCAATGTTCCTCTCTCTCTCTCTCTCTCTCTCTCTCTCTCTCTCTCTCTCTCTCTCTCTCTCTCTCTCACAAAAAAAAAAAATTAAAAGGAGCCGGAAATCATTAATAGAAGGAATGATATGCCCTCCGTGTTATCAGTCGGGCAGGAATGGCGCGGTGAGTCCCGAGAGGAGAGAGAGAGAGAGAGTCCCGGAAGACGGTCGACAGCGGTGCTTCAGCGAATCAATCACTCAGCGTCTGTCGTTTGAAGTGGCACAATTGCTGGCTGCGTGTTATGGCCATATTCTGTGGATATAACCCACGCCAACTACGTAAATTGGAACGATACTGAAAACATCCCGTCACTTCTTTCTCTTTTATTAACCATGCAGCTCTTCCTATATATTCACTGAGATATCATGATGCTTATGTAGATTCGAATTAGTCCTATTTCTTAACCATTTCAGTACTAAGATGCATTTTACCTTGATTTTTGTGTGTGATAAGATGATTTTATTTGCATTTTGGAAGGGTCTATGGAAGTCAAAAGATTAATGGCCAGAGTCTTCACTATTTTAATCCCCACGTTACTTTCTGAAGCTGTACAAAATTTAAACAAACGGTAAGCAGAGTGAATATGGAAATACGTCATAGTAATGAAGGCGCTCATAATGCAAAAGCCACGTTAAGTTGTAGAAAACTGAACGTTGTCTGTCATCTTGTCACGAGCAATGCATTCATCCCGCCTTGGACACAATGATGCCGCCAATTATGCCATTCATGCCGCCAGTGACGAAAAGACCATTGTGATGCGCCAAGTTTCTGCCGGAGCGTTATTACCGGCAGCGGTGCAGAGTTCACTCAAACTAAAGCAACACAGCCACGAGATGCTTGAGCTCACTTGACTCTTAATTAATTTAATCTTGGAATATTTCCTGTCTGGGGAGCTTGGTGAGAGAGAGAGGAGGTGGTCTTCCTTCAGGCAATCAACTCACCTTCAGCTATTAATTAAATTTTCTCTCCCTCCTGGTATTCCATTACTTTTACAGTTATAGCTTCATATTCTGACTTGTTTCTCTCATGTCGTGTTTCCTTTTCCAAGCCTTTCTGCATCTTCCTTCCTTCCTTCCTTCCTTCCTTCCTCCTTCCCTTCCTTTCTTCCTTGAGTTGATCCACACTTCAAGCTGCTTTGCATCCTCAGATCCGGCGGGTGAAGGTGATCCGGCAGCGGTCGTCGGGACTTGGGCTGAGCATCAAGGGAGGCGCTGAACACAAGCTTCCAATTCTCATCTCTCGCATCTTCAAGGACCAGGCGGCGGATCTCACAGGGAAGCTCTTCGTGGGTGACGCTATTCTGAAGGGTGAGTGGTGGCTGGAGAATGGAGAGTGGCAGTACTGCATGCATGGTGTCTTTGGGGCCTGGCTTACTAATCCTTATCTCTTCATCTAATATGGTGGTTTGCTCATCAGTGTGATTAATTAAAGGGGGAACAAAGCTTTTATGAATATGATCTTTATTCGTATCTTCCACCCGTGTTCATGGCGGTATTGTGTGTGTGTGTGTGTGTGTGTGTGTGTGTGTGTGTGTGTGTGTGTGTGTGTTTGATCTGCTGCAGTCTATGACGAGACAGCCAGACGTTATCCTACGGAACGAGCTCAGAGCTCATTATTTCCGATCTTGGGATAGGTCTGAGACCAGGCACACACCACACACCGGGACAACAAGGTCACAACTCCTCGATTTACATCCCGTATCTACTCACTGCTAGGTGAACAGGGGCTACACGTGAAAGGAGACAGACCCAAATATCTCCACCCGGCTGGGGAATCGAACCCCGGTCATCTGGCTTGTGAAGCCAGCGCTCTAACCACTGAGCTACCGGTGTGTGTGTGTGTGTGTGTGTGTGTGTGTGTGTGTGTGTGTGTGTGTGTGTGTGTGTGTGTGTGTGTATTCTTCACCTTTGCGAATGAATACACAATAATTTCACCACATATTATTGCTGTTAACATATACAAATACTCTTAACTTTTTCTTGTTTGCTAACCACTACACTACGCGGTGTGTGTGTGTGTGTGTGTGTGTGTGTGTGTGTGTGTGTGTGTGTGTGCCCGCGTTTCTTACTCCCTTCGCGTCATTAACTCCGTAGTATGACTTTATGCAAGGACTTAAACAGATCAATGCATCAATCCTCGTCCATCCCGGTAGAGTGGAGCCTTTCATCTCTTGAGGCTGCTGCGAAAAACTGTGATTGGGAGAAACGAGAGGTTGAAGTGGAATGACAGACAAGGGCAGTGAATGTACACCAAAGTCGGGGGTAATTGTGAGGATGGGCATGGTGTTGAGTGGTGCAGTGGAGTGGGTGTGTTTTGGTGAGGGTAGAGTACGGAATGTGTGGTGACTGATTCGTGGTGGTGTTCGAGGTGTTGAGATTACTGATAGAAATAGAAATGAGGGATATATATAGATAAAATGTAGTTGATTTCTCTCTCTCTCTCTCTCTCTCTCTCTCTCTCTCTCTCTCTCTCTCTCTCTCTCTCTCTCTCTCTCTCTCTCTCTCTCTCTCTCTCTCTCTCTCTTGTTGTTGTTGTTGTTGTTGTTGTTGTTGTTGCTGTTGTTGATCTTCTTCTTCTCTTCTCTTCTCTTCTCTTCTCTTCTCTCTCTCTCTCTCTCTCTCTCTCTCTCTCTCTCTCTCTCTCTCTCTCTCTCTCTCTCTCTCTCTCTCATCTCTGACAGCTACGTAATTAGATCTCACAGCGAGTCGCGTGGCATTGCAGGAGACGGTTTTAAATAAGCTGTTCTTTATACTAATGCGCTCAAAACCCCTGACACTAAAAAGGAAGTCACGTGCTTGGAATCTCCTGCAGAACGTTAGCTTGTGTATCTCCACCGGGTTTTCCGCAGCCAACAAACATAAACCTTCCCGTGTCAGCTTCACGCCATCCCCATACATCCGCGCCCTTCCCTAGAGACTTTGAAGACTTCTTAGCTATTCCTCTGTTGTGATGGTAATACTCAATGCTTATTAATTAGATTGCAGTGGCACCTCAGCCTTGTCCTTTGATAATGAAACTAAAAATCAGGCATATTTAAAAACGCCTTCCCCGCTCACTACAATTTTCCAAAGCCACAGAAACAACTAGTCGTGTTTTCAAAGACAGTTTCTCCTTTTGATAAACTAGAAATCTTGCCAATCTGTCACCAGAACCATAAAAATTCTCTTAATCCCTTCAGTACCAGGATGCGTTACCATATTCATGCTGCTTTCCATTTGGCGAGTTTGCACAGCTTCGGAAACTTATGTAAGGGATTAGATTAGTGAAGACTGTGGCCTTTAATATTCTGACCTCATAGACCCTTCCTAATGTTAATAAAATGGTCTAATGGCACCTAAAACTCATGGCAAAAATGCGTCTCAGTAAAAAAAAGGGGTTAAAAAAACGAGTATCTTCAACTGCAGCCTTTGGGAAGCAGTGATGGTAAGAGAGCAAAGCGTTTCAGAATTCAGACTACAGGCCTTAGTAACACCGCTGGCATCATATCAGTGGTGTGCCAGTGACCATCATTGCCACTATCACCATGACCACGCACCATTGCCGCTGCCTCCACCACCACTGACAATGCCAACACGTCCACCACCAACACAAAAAAAAAAAAAAGGAAAAAAAGAACTTGGTGTGGTATAGTAAAGTTCTGACACCAGTTTACATCACCTGAGGATCAAAACAGGTGAAGTTTGTCTCATGGTGTGTGTGTGTGTGTGTGTGTGTGTGTGTGTGTGTGTGTGTGTGTGTGTGTGTGTGTTTACCTAGTTGTAGTTTTACAGGGCCTGGGCTTAACGCTCGTGTGGCCCCGTCTCCATATCTACACTTATGCAATTTTTCTTTAAAACTATGCACATTCGTTGCTGACACCACTTCTTCACTCAAACTGTTCCAAGTCTCAACACATCTTTGCGGGGAACTATATTTTTCAACATCTCTCAGACATCTTCCCTTCCTCATTTTTTTTACTCTGCGATCTTGTGCTTCGAATGTGTGTGTGTGTGTGTGTGTGTGTGTGTGTGTGTGTGTGTGTGTGTGTGTGTGTGTGTGTGTGTGTGTGTGTGTGTTTTACGTGGAGGGTTGAGTGGCGAGATTCTGATTTTCCAGTCCGTTTATCCAAATGTGGCTGATGGAGGCTTTCGAGCTTTACTGGAAACTAAGCGACTCTCTCTCTCTCTCTCTCTCTCTCTCTCTCTCTCTCTCTCTCTCTCTCTCTCTCTCTCTCTCTCTCTCTCTCTCTCTCTCTCTCTCTCTCCCGTTTTTAGGTCAGACATACAGTACTGATCAAATTACCAGCTAATAGAAAGTAATTAGGATGATGGATTAGTCTGTCAGTGGCTTGTTACGTGGCTTATTTTGTGGTGTTTTGTGCTGCTGCTTTTGCTGACTCTGCTAGGTGAGACGGCTTATTGTATTAGTGTATTATGGACCGCCTCCCCCCGTGGTCAGCCATGCTTGTTTGTTGGTTGAATATTTATCAACGAAATTGTTTTACTTCACATTTACCGGCAGTATTAAAAAACGCCTTCGCTTCTCATTATGGCAATTTTTCCAAGGCCACAAAGACAGCTAGCCGCGTTTTCAAGACAGTTTCTCATGTTAATAAACTAGAAATCTTGCTCATCTATAACCAGAACCATAAAAAAATACTCTTAAAAACACGAGTATCTTCAACTGGAGCCTTTGGAAAGCAGTGATGGTGAGAGAGCAAAGCGTTTTTATTTTTTTTTTTTTTTCGTTTTCTTCATCTAAGCTTAATTAATTTTTCTCAGCTTTTTTTTTCTTTTCTTTTTTTTCGCGAGGTCTTTCAGTTATCATGTTACTTATTCAAATCTCTTTTTCTTCTGTATATTGCACGTCCTCCTCATCTCTTTGAATCTTGTCGATATTGCTGCTTTTCAAATTGACTACACTACATTACACGTGTTAATCTCTTCAGTTATATTATCGATTATACTATTAACTCTTTACCATAATATTTTCAGTGTTACAAAAATAGGATCAAGTTTCTTTTTTTTTTCGTAATCATCTAAAAATATTGCTTTTCATAACATCGCTATGATTTCCTCTCCTACATTGAACATTCTAAGAGTATCATTCACTAAAATTTCACACGAATATCTGTACTTCTACCACGTCAACTTAAGTGAAGGCTCTTATCATCCTCATCCATTTTTATCCGTACTAAAAACTTGGTTGTGTACAGAAGTCTTGTCTCTTCTCTGGACTGAATATATGGCAAGGCTTAGTCGTCAGGAAGCAGATTTGTCGTTCAGAAGGCTACGTAGGGAGAGAGGAAAAACAGACTCCCCTTCATGTAAAAAAAAAAAATAGAAAATAAAAGTTTGCAAGCTCTTAAAAAGAAAGAAAGAAAAAAAACTCACGCGCAGCCTGCTTTGTGTTATTAATCCCAAAGTTACCGTTTTTGGACCAGTGTTTGCAGGGAGGATTGACCGCAGCTGAGAGAGAGAGAGAGAGAGAGAGAGAGAGAGAGAGAGAGAGAGAGAGTGAGAAATAGCTTTTTTTTCTATTTGCATGGAAAGGACGGTCGCGTTTCCTTGTCTCATTGTTTATTTCTTTATTCATTGATTCATTTTGTATTGGGATGAAAGACAGTAAACACAAGGTGGAAGGAACCGTTCATCTTTTAAGATACATTTACACTGAGCTGTCATAGTTTGTCATTCGTGTTCCTGTGTTGATTTATTTGCCCTATTTTTTTTTTTTTCTCTCCATATATTTATTTATTCATTTATTTGCATATCACGTATAAAAAAGCGAATATAGAGTAGTACCGAGATTATAACATGGAATGCGTCGGCTACTCCCGTCATTGTACCAACGCTATTATGAATAATGTGATTTCTTCTCCATAAGTTAATTTGAAAGTAATATGATTTTTTTCCATAAGTTAATTTTGAGATTACAAGTTATTAATTAAGAGAAGAGGTAATGGGTAATCGCGTTCACATTTATGATACTGGAGTGGTTTTCAAATCTGGGGTGGCCTCGATATACCACATTAAAGGCGCATGCCATAAGACAAGGGCGGGGCCGGAGCAGCTCGCTAAGTAGCCAATATGAGCACTTGTAAGAACTTAGGGTCTTGGGTTCCCTACAGGATAATTTACCACTTTTTTCGTGCAGAAATTATGAAAGTGTTTTACAGAGTGGAGCAGTGAATGTACACCAGAGTCTGGGTAATTGCGAGGATGGGCATGGTGTTGTGTGGTGTCGTGGTGAGGGTACTGTACGAAGTGTGTGGTGACTGATTCGTGGTGTTTGATGCGTTGAGTTTGCTGATGGAAATAGAAGTGAGGGAAATATATAGATAAACTTATTCATCTCTCTCTCTCTCTCTCTCTCTCTCTCTCTCTCTCTCTCTCTCTCTCTCTCTCTCTCTCTCTCTCTCTCTCTCTCTCATACGTGGCAAGAGATGTTATTTGCAATTGTTAAGTTATTCACCTGTAGCAACTAAAATCAGTCCGTTGTTGCTTAAATAATCTTCTCGGTGTGATACTTTCTTTCCCAATGAAGAGTGAAGGCGCGTGTCCAACGTGGCTCGTGAAATGAGACCATGATAGTGCGTTAGACCTCAAACCAGAAACCGTTGGAAGTATTTGGCTATGTAGGTCATTCACAACACTTAGGCTGGCTCCTCAGACTGCAGATAATAGTAAGGAGTAATAAACAGTGAACATAAGTATTCACTTTTGAAGGCCTCCATCCCCAAGGCCCGGGACAGCGCCTCCCTCACGTCCGCATTGTGCGCATTCTTCACGTACAGCTGCAGATGTGATGGATACCGGAACTAAAACCAACGAGCTTCAACTTTAACATTAGAGTTGACACATCTTCACAACTCTCCAGCAGCATTGCCATCTGCTTCCCACTGCTTCATCTCTCTAGACCCCCACCCCCCCTTCATAGTAATACTGTACATGTAGCTACGTGTGCATAAGTGATACCTATCTTATCGCGACAATTTAGGTGGGGTAGCCTACTGCACCTTACATAAACTTGTTAAAGCGTCTTACTTAGAAAGGTACTTCCCTCCTCGATTATGCGTCGGCTTTGTTCATTATAAGAATCGAGACCCATCAAACTGAGTAATCTCCAGTCTCCACCAACCTTTACTTTACCGAGTCTGTCTGTCTCATGCACTGTCTCACCCGAAGCTTCTTTTTTTCTCTCAGTGAACTGGAACCACATCATCCAGGTGCTCGAGTGATGGGGTGATGCTATTGACAAAGCCATAGATTATGCTTTAAATTCACTCCATAATTCAATTACCATTTTTTCGGACTCTATGTCAGCCCTTCAGGCAATAGAGTCCGGCCGCACGGATACAAATGAAATCCAGGGCAACATCATTAATAAGTTAAATTCATGTCGTAAATCCTTCTCACTGATTTGGGTGCCTGGACATTCCAGTATACGCGGGAATGAACAGGCTGACATGGTAGCTCGGTCTGCTGCAGAGCTCGAGGGAGCGTGGAACCTCCGTCGGGATCTGCAGTCATGTCTCTCAGTTGTTAAATCATCAGCAAAACTCCTGTGGCAGAGTCACTGGGACAACCTCCACCTCCACACCACCAAACCCATTTTGGGCGAGTGGGCCTCCTCCAATCGCCCCACAAGGCGGGAGGAGGTGGTCCTCGCACGCCTCAGGATGGGCTGCACCCTCCCCACCCACATGCTCCCCTACATAGCCAACGCCTTCCCACCACAGTGTTCCAGCTGTAATGTCACCTCTCTGTCGAGCACATCCTGCTTCACTGTGTGCGTTATCGTGAGGAGAGGCGGCGTATTGCCGGGGTCGCGGCCTCCCGCTAACGCAAACCACCCTCCTGGGTGATGAACACCCGGATGTGGTCGATAGACTGATGATTTACCTGACTGACCAATTTAATCAGAGAGTTGTGATTTATGTGTATATATTATGTTATTTCTTCTTTGTAAATATATGAAATATATGTATGTAAATAAAAGTATGAAAGTGTATGTATGATTCCAATTTTGCGTGATCTAATGTGAATGTTTTCCTTCATGTATATATGCAATACGTAGTGATGCTACGTAGCCACCCTGTGTGATTGTGATTTATCCTCTCCTCCCCATGCCCTGACAAAGGACAATAGTTTTGAGTTAGGAGTAGGGTCCCTGTGTGAATGAAGCGTGTATGGAATTCTGAGTGTGTACAATGTTATTTTTTTGTTAAGATAATAAAAATAAAAAATTAAATTAAAAAAATATAATATATATATATATATATATATATATATATATATATATATATATATATATATATATATATATATAATAAAAAAAAACTACATTAAGTAAATAAAATTGTATATATAAATAACAAAACTGAAATAAAAAAAAGTTTAAAAAAAAAATAGCAAAAGTGGCCTAATACTCATGCCAGGGTAATGGCAAAAAAAAAAAAAAAAAAACGTGTACATTGTCTTGCTTGTACGTGGCAGTGACTTGAAGTGACTTCATTTAATTTCCCGAAGACAACAGGTGTTAACACACACACACACACACACACACTTTCATGCACGACAAACCTGATATGTTACTATTCGAGGGTGATAGATGTAATACAGGAAAGAGATGGTTGGGCTGATGGAATATATCTGGATTTAAAAAAGGCCTTTGATAAGGTACCACACCAGAGACTGATCTGGAAACTTGAAATGGTAGGAGGAGTGCATGGCAGTTTACTAAAATGGATGGAAGACTTTTTGGTAGGAAGAGAAATGAGAACAATAATTAAGGACAGACCATCAGAATGGGGATTGGTGGAGAGTGGAGTTCCACAGGGATCAGTGTTGGCACCAGTAATGTTCGCAGTCTACATAAATGACATGGTGGATGGGGTGTCCAGTTATGTGAGCCTATTTGCAGGCGATGCAAAATTGTTACGAAAAGTGAGATGTGACAAAGATTGCGAACTACTCCAGGAAGACTTGGACAGAATATGGAAATGGAGCTGTACATGGCAAATGGAGTTCAACACGACAAAATGCAAGAA
This sequence comes from Portunus trituberculatus, assembly GCF_017591435.1. NCBI lineage: Eukaryota > Metazoa > Arthropoda > Malacostraca > Decapoda > Portunidae > Portunus > Portunus trituberculatus. The sequence continues at coordinate 3,499,057 of NC_059270.1, forward strand.
AATAGAGTTTGGCAAGAGTGAAAGAAGAATCAGGAGTATGTACAAGATAGGAAATGAAGACATAAAACCAGTCATGAAGAAAAAGACCTTGGGGTGACAATTACCAATGACCTATCGCCAGAGAGACATATAAACAAAATAATTGGAGAAGTATTGAACTTATTGAGGAACATAAGAGTGGCGTTCGTATATCTAGATGAAGAAATGATGAAGAAAATAATTACTGCAATGATAAGACCGAGGCTTGAATATGCAACAATACAGTGGGCTCGAACTTAAAGAAACACATAAGGAAACTAGAGAAAGTACAGAGGGCTGCAACGAAAATGGTGCCTGACTTAAGAGATTTGACTTATGAAGACAGACTGAAAAGAATGCAACTTCCAACCCTGGAAAACAGAAGAAAGGGAGACCTGATAGCAATATACAGAGTGATGATTGGCATGGAAAAATGGATAGGGAAGATCTGTGTATGTGGAATGGAAGAATGTCGAGAGGGCATGGGAAAAAACTAAAATGGCCACTTATAGGAGAGATGTGAAAAATATAGCTTCCCTCATAGAAGGGTGGAAGCATGGAATAGTTTAGACGTGGAAGTGGTCAACGCAAGGAATATTCATGATTTTAAGAAAAAGCTGGACATTAATAGATATGGAGACGGGACAACACGAGCATAGCTCTTTTCCCGTATGTTACAATTAGGTAAATACAATTAGGTAAATACACACACACACACACACACGATCAGCTACATACGCACACACATATGCTTTACATTTCTGTACCATTCACACGTGTAGGCTACTGTTGATACTTTATGAAATTTGTTCAGTGATGGTGGTTATTTTATTTTGTATTATGCAAGGGTGACTAGTAGAGAAGTAATGGTAATGTTAATCGTTCATCCATCTTGTTGTATGAAGGTTATGAGCCACATCGTCTGCCATAACTGACTGAAGTATGTGCTGTGTGTATCTGAAGTGTTTCCTTTCTGACCTATTCTAGTCAACAACCGGTCCTTGCTACGGTGCACACACGATGAGGCAGTGGGTGAGCTGAGGCAGGCTGGGGACGAGATCATCCTAACCGTCAGACACTACAAGGCAGCCACGCCCTTCCTCAACAAGACTGACGGTAAGCCCTCCTCTCTCACCTGTGTTGGTTCATTCTAGTCCTTTTTTTTTTTTTTTTTTTTTTTTTACACACGGACAATAATGCAAATCAGCCTTGTCTTTCATTGTTAACCTCTACATTTTTTTCTTTCTTGGATATTTTTCATATTGCCTCCACTTCTTCCATGGCCACACTACACAAGACTTTCTTTTCTCTCTCAACCCTATTCTAATCACCTCTTTAATGCAATCATTCTTCTCTTTCTCTGGTAAGCTCTGGAACTCGCTACCTACTTCTTTATTTTCATCTTCCTATGACTTGAAATCTCTCAAGAGGAAGGATTCAAGACACGTGGTGCCAAGCAGTTACACAGTACACTTCAACTCAGCTTTCTACAGCATGCACTCACAACTTGCACACTGTCTCTACTGGTCATTTATTGCATCAGCCTTTTATGACATGGTAGCTGTGTTTTGGAGATGAGTAACATGAGCATTTAGTCTATAAATGTCTTCTTATGCTGACTTTCAGACTTCAATTTGTCTTATTTACATTCAATTTTAGACAATGTGAGCTCCACCTCGGAAAGAAGTAGTGCCCAGCTAAGGCCAGAAGACGGATGGCACTCCCCCTCCAACCCTACCTCTCCCACCACACCCACTGGGAAGATCACCAACCACAAGCTTTCAAACAGTGATCAGACAGACTGCTCTACCACGGATTCCACCACAACTGCCTCTATCAGGAGCACAACAAACAATCTAAATAAGGTCAATAACCGGGTGAATGATGTCATATCCAACGACATCTCCACCACTACCTCCACCACTGCTGCCACAGCCACCTCCACCTCTTCTTCCACTACAGACAACACTCCCAATGGACCCAAGGTGGAGAAACAGTGGGTGGATGTTGTCACAGGTACGTAAAGCTGGTTTTCATGTTAAATACATCAACATGTGTATGGTGACACCTTAAAAATGTAGCATTTCAGATTTGTCCCTTCCTTTAATGTCAAGGTACAAAGAAGTACACCCAAGAAAATATCTGCAAAATTAATATGTTATGCAGGAATCCTGTTTTCTTGTGACCCAATTCCTATTCACCTCTGTTAGTCATTATTAAAATGGACCCATGAAGTTTGGTCTAGAAAGGGATTTGATTCATAAACTTCTGATTTGTCAGCCAAGGCCATTAACTGTTTTGGTGGAAGATATGGCAAATGTTCAAGTCACCAAGTTACCACTGTGTGCATAATATCTAGTCATGGGATGAATATTGATTTTGTTAAATATAACACTCTATTCCAGCTCTGTACGGTACAACTTGTACATACATCCCAAGATACTTCAGTCTGACAAGATATGGTTATGTCATTGGTGTGACAGAGTGCTAGTGGTTCATAGCCACTACATATGTTCATGAGTGATGTTACTTCGCTAACAGTTTCGACATTAAATTGTTCTTACATACAGAATTGGTAGGCTATTCGTGTGAGCCAGTGTGTGGTGGGTTAAGTCACCACATTTATCATGAAGGCTCTATAAACAAACACTGCTTAAGTGTGTGATATTTTTTGAAGTATTACTACTTGTGATGACTACTACATGCTTGCCACTGAACATACAAAGAGTGTAACAACAAATGAACATATCCACTTATTATGGTAAGGCTTGGAGTACACATAGTGTGGTTTTGTATTAAACACGTTTTTTTTAGGTGCTGTGTCACCTTGGGTAGAACAATGATGATAGCAGGTCAATGGCCACTACCTAGATAGAGAATGACAAGGGCAAGGCATCCCTCCTAAGACACTATCATGATAAACTGGTATTTGCAAGGCTTACTTACTTATGAATCTAAGAACTATTCCTATCCTACAAAAGTTAAAATTGCTAATTGAAAATGCTACTCACAGGACTCCATTGTAGATATCTATTTTCACACACAACTATTTAGATGGAGAGTAACTTGAAAATTAAGTGAATTAATGCTTGAATCACTACACAGTATAAATGAAATTACCGAATTTTTTTCTAGATTTTAATTTGTCCCCCACACTACAGTGCCCCTCATGATGGCATACATCACACGGTACATCTTTGGGACGGATAAGCTACGACCTCAAGCATTTGAGGTGCGTGGCATCAATGGCATCAGCACTGGGGTGGTTCATTGTCAAGATGCGGCAATGCTCTCTCAGTGGATCAAGCACATCACCAACAACATTATTGGACTCACCAACCTGCAGGTGAGTCACCACTGTTTTGATGCTTTGATATTGTAAAGGTAGAAATTAAAGTTTCTAATAGTGTATTACAATAAAATCTGAAAGTTCAAAATCCAAAACTTCACAAAGCCTAAAACTTCAAAATGTTTCTTGCTAATCAATTAATGCTGAATTTACTGAAAAATTATTTTAATTAAAAAATGTATTTATAAAAGAGTATGACAACACTATAAGGGAACACCACGTGGATGTATGTTCAGTAGCGTTAGTTTGAGTTTGTGATTGTATTTGTACACACCCTACTGCTACACTTTCTCATACTTCCATAGATAGTTTGTACACCCATACTTCTCCCATGTATTGTACCTATCATCATAATAGTATTGAGATATGATAGTCTAGAGCAGTCTTCTCTCATATCTGCCTCCTCCCTCTCTCCTCCCACAAATATACTTTTCAGCTTCAAAATTTTGCTTATCTCTTCCCTCCTATTCTTATTTACGCATCCATTCTGTGTTCACACATAGATTGTACAATAATGCAGTTACCTTGATTCCCTGTGCAGTACAATAATGCATTTACCTTGATTCCCTGTGCATGTACAAATATGAATATAGTGAAAAAGCAAAAAAAAAAAAAAATTTGTCCCCAGCCACAGCCTCCTTCACCAAAACATCAGTAGGAGTCTTATCTTTTTCCTAATTTCTTCTCACTCACACCCATTCACACTCCCATACGACACCAACAGGTGGATTATTTACTTGTATATTGACTATTCACGTCTCAGCCTTATGGTCCTAGCGTTTGAGATAGGATTGTTGAGAATAGTACATTGCTAAAACTTTAGAACTCAGAACTTCAGAACTCGTGTTCCGCTGCCTTCCAAAGTTTTGGACTTTTATTGTAGTATAAAGAGGTCATGAGGATATGAACAGTGTGGTACTATTTGGCATAGTCATATAGGTAATGAGTTTTTGTATAAAGAAACATGTTGGTAATGGTAAGGAACTTGTTGAAAAATATTAATTGTATTCATTGATCCCATCATAGATATAACAGGAAGGTTGTGGTTGCATTGAAAGAAAGAATGTGAGAATGAGAGAAAGCAATAGTAGCAAGGAGAGTCTGCATGACTGCAAGAAGAGTAATCTGAGGAGGAAATCCCAAAGCAACTCTCATTGATAGATGCACAATAGGATGTAGTAGCTAATGAATCTGTATCTATTCAAATATTTGCATTAAACAAGGAAATTGTGAATCTATTAGGTACAATTCTATATTTGTATCAAGCAAAAGTTTTGGATCTGACAAAAACAAAATCCCAGACACTTGACTCAGATCAGCCAAAACTTTGACAACATTTCCTCCTCTATATTACCTTCTTAAAGTGTCTTGCTTCAGTTTGTGTGGAGGGAAAAATTTTATACAGAAATGAAGTCAGGAGTTCAGTAAAACTTGTGCAAAGAAAGTAAAAGAAAACAGATAAACAGGAATTAAACAAATATTGAGCTTAAAGTTGATGCAAGTCTCACTGGAAATGAAAAGCTGACTACGAGTAATGACAAGAAACATAAAGAATCTTTTTTTTATCAACATTCTGTAATGGTGAGGGATGGTGTGATGATGTGTATAACCTTGTATAGTGTTGTATACCACATGTTTATCCAAAATTTGTGTTGCAGATGAAGTTGTACAATTCAAGTTTCCCAGCATCTGAACATGTGTTGTACATGGGGTGGGTGTGTGAAGGTGTTCTCAATCACAACTTGCCATGGCAGAACTGGAAGCCCAAGTTTATTGCACTGAAAGGAACCGACATCTACATGTTTGACACCCCTCCTGTGAGTTGTCCTGCTTGAAACTGTTCACAACACCTTTTTATTGGTATTGTATCTTAACAACTTTTCTAACATATAACTTGTCTTTTCAATTAGTTAAGGTCATGGACTTGAGTAAAATGGTCAGAAATTTTCAATCTCAGAAAATACATTGATTTTGCTTGGCTTACTCTGACATGGATAGTAATATTAGTACAGTGCTCATGGATGAAATTGGGTTCTCCCTTTACACTCATCGTAATTGTCACCTTCATATTTGTTGTACTTTTAGGGAGAAAATACAATCCTCCCTGACCACTATAACTGCTGAAAGTTCCCAGTACCATGATGTAGGCTGGATGCTTTACAGTCTTCACCATTAACTCTGGATCATACCTGTTGGAGCCTTGATTGCTGCACTGTCTGCCCAACTGACCTGATGTCAGGAAAACAGCTTTTATAGAATATACCACGTTCTCAATCTTTAGTAGTCCAGTCTTTGTATTTCTTTCCAAATCCTAATCTTTTAACCTTCATGTGGGCAGCCAGCATTGGTCTTTGTTCTGCATGATAAGCTGGGAGTTCAAGGAAGTCCTTTAGTAATTCTTGAATTGTATGGATAGCCATGTCTTTCAGCAATTCTCAGTTCTCATTTCTTGATTTCCTTGGCAGTGATGAAAGCCTTTCCATCCTGATTTTTTGCAGCAGATTATCAGTATGTCTGGACATCTTAAGCTTCTTCCCTGACCCTGATTTCCTCTTCAAATTTGATTCCTAATCTCTGCCCATACCACATTTTACCCACATGGGTACACTGTTTTTGAATATGTGTAGACATTGCTGTGCCTCAGCTAAAGACACACCCTCTTCATAGAGTGTGACATTTCTTGTCTTCATCATGGACAACCAGTTGAGGCATGCAGGTCCACTGAAGTATTCAAAAAACATGCATGAGAGAAGAGAAAGAGAGAGCCAGAACAACTTCCTGTGTAAAGCTTGTGGTATGCCTGACGATTGCTGCAACAGAGTTGCTAATACTCTGTTGTTGTGATAATTCCAGCCATGGCCACTGTATTTAATTTTTATCCATTCTTTGTTTTACCTCTTGCCAAGAAGCATATATTAACTTCACTTTGTGTACAGTGAAATTTTTCAGTTGTTAAATTTGAGTGCAGAGTTTATGATCTCAACCTGGACAGAAATATTTGCAAAGATGACCTTTTATTGTACCTTGATAGCTCAACACACATGACTGGGTGGAGCGAGCATCAGTGTGGGCTGTCCATCAGACCATGTTCAGGGTGATAAAGGAGTCTGAGTATGTGGATGAGAGGCAACATTGCTTCCTGTTGCAAACAGCCATGCAAGAATCCCGTTACCTGAGTGTGGAGACTCGCCAGGATCTGCTCAGGATTGAAAATGCCTGGCATCGAGCTGTTTATAATGCAGTCACCAGACTTGGGGTAAGAAGCTTTATATTCGCTAAAATATTCAAGTTTCATATCTCTTATTTCTATTTCATACACACACTATATATATATATATATATATATATATATATATATATATATATATATATATATATATATATATATATATATATATATATATATATATATATATATTCTCCCAAAGTGATACAGTGTCAAATAAATTTTTCCAAATTGTTGCAGAGCAAGACCTTTGCAGTAACACAAGGCGGGAGGTCTTCAGGCTTGACCCTAGACTGGTCGGGGGGATTTGCCCTTTATGACACTGAAACCCGAGAATACCATTGGCGTTACAAGTTCTCTCAGCTGAAGGGGTCTTCTGATGATGCGAATACCAAGCTCAAACTTCACTTCCAGAATGAAAGCAAAGAAATTGAGACTAAGGTAAGTGGTGAAAACAAAAAATTAATGAGGAAACAAATTTTGAGTAGGTAAGTCACTATCTCTGCAAAATAGACTCAACACTTTCATTATCTATATAGTATTACTTGTATACTATTATTGAATTGTAATCAAACAATGATGAAATTCTGTTGAGAAATGTTTTATTCTCATCAATAAGAACATGCAAATTGTCAAATCTTCTATTTAATGCAATAGATGATTTATCTCTGTATTCTTTAAATGTCACATGGAGTTCAATGCAATGGTCTCCTCACACAGGATCGTCTGCATGAAAAGAACTCTTTAAAGTTTAATCTATTTATTTACATAATTACAAAGAATAACAATTCCTTGTCTTTGTGAAGCAAGCAAACATTAATTCTTCCATACTATTTGCCAATGAAGATAATGTGAATGTGCAAAATTAGGCCTTAAAGGCTCTAGTAATGACCTCATTCCCTTTACTTACTATTTAATGAGTTACACACTTTGTATTTATGTCAAATGGCACTTTAGCAGTTTGGAATTGTGGTGAAAGAAACACACTTTAACACCTTCCTAGATAGTAGCTACATTAATACTGAAGGAAGTTTTTATGGACTTATCTTTATCTCTCTTGGTATCTGATGGGAAAGAAATGTTGACTGAGAGATGTGGTACCAATCTTTTTTTTTTTATTCACAGATGGAGAGTTGTAGCTGGTGTCATTCACTTGCCGAGTTTGAGATTTTATTATATTTTTGAAGTCCTAATTTGATGAGTAAGAATACATATTTTTCAGGAGCTGGAGTGTGCCACCAACCTCCAGAACTTGCTCTTCTGCATGCACGCCTTCCTCACAGCTAAAGTAGCAGCCGTTGATCCCTCCTTCCTACGAGCCCCTCCCAAGACTCCTACGTAGTCATGCCCCAGAGGTCAGTATGCACTGTGCACTTCTATTATGCATTACACTTTAAACATGTCGTATGTATCAATTCGGTACAGAGGGTCATTACTCACTGCTGAACTAACATCTCCCCTAGAGTAGTGAGCTATGTGAAATGCTTGACATCAATACTAAACCATGCTTCATGGTATAAGGGCAAGGAAAGCCAAGTCAATCAGGTGCATGTGGTAGTCAGGTGATTGAGCTTCATGATGTAGAATGACAATGGAAAGTCATGTGTGGGATGGGCTGTGGCAAATCATTGGTTCATAAAAATGTGAGGGCTGTTCAAAAAAGTAGCCCACCTGTGACCACACACAACTCATTGGTCAGACACATTTATGGAAATCCTATTCAGGAATTGTTACTAAGTGCATTGACTTGCTCTGTGCACAATCCTTTTGGTCCTGAAATATCAGAACCTTACAATTGGTGCATTGGATTGAGAAACGGCCCAAATTTAAAACCCATGGAATGTGGCCACAACGCTGATGAGGGACAGTGGCCAATAAGTAGGTTTCCCTTTTTATCATATATGAAAATAAACACTTATAATTATTATCCTTGCCACACCAGTAGTGAGTCATCTTAGTAAGCTGAAATATTCTGGACAACTAAGGGAGCTAGTCTACACAATATTTCAGGTAACCAAGAAAATCACTACTAGTGTGGCCAAATTATAAATGTTTATTTTCATGTATGGTAGAAAGAAAAAAAAAACTTATTTATTGGTTACCATGAGAAAGGCTGTTCTTTTTTGTAAACCTGGATGGTCAGCTGTTGTTGATGGTGGTGCAGGCAGGATCTTTGAGGTGATGCCAATATGTAAAAGATCATGCCATCTTCTGGAGCACCAGACACATATGTGGTTGCTGCTTACCAGTGCTTGAGTAGCCAACACCTTTCCAAGGAAAGAATCCTGAAGTTGTTTACTGATTTAGTTTGGAAATATCTTATTATTCTGATTTAAATCTTCAAATTATAGAAAGTTGTTGCAGAGTTTACAAGCAAAAATGAATCACTTTCAAATGCCATTAACAATATAGAAAGTTGAGCGTATTCTGCAGCAGACACAACAGGAAAAGGCACAAAATTATCAACTCATGGAAATTGGTAACCATGAAAATAAGAATAGAAGATGGTAACAACACTGAGGCAGAATGTGAGTTTTAAGATTACTTGGGGAGTGTATGATTCTATTCCCACTGATAAAGCCATGTGAATGAAATGCATATATGAGAAGCATGTTCTTTACTGGAATCAGAGGCCCTTCATACAGTTAGCAGTGGGGAAGAGAAATAATAGATATATAGAGATGATGAAAACTTAATTTGGTTTAAGCTTAAGATGATGTGAGTTGGATAGTACAAGAATGCTTAATGCAGAAGAAGAAGACAATGGAACTTCATTCAAGAAAGAGGATAGAAAGTTATCTCTCCCTACTTTTAGAAAGGAAGGTGACTTCAACTATGGTAAAGCAACACATCTTAATCAAACACACGTTTTTGTGTGTATTATCACCATTATCTTCTTTCCCAACAGGTAAAAATGAGAAAAAGACTTGTGAAGGACAGTAAGGCAGTGTTACTTCTGCTCAACCACACCAACTTCTATATTAAGGAACTAATACTTCAATACCATATTACATTCTAAAGGTGTATATAAAAAAAAATGGTTTCCAAATCTCCAAACCTACTTTCTTTTGTTCGAAGTGAGGTACTGATCAAAGCTGAATAGCAGTGATTAATTATATACCTAAAGTTTATACCATTCTCTGGGATTTACTGCAAACTATTAATATCACTGATTTATTTATTTTTTTTTTTTCTATTCTTTTTTACTGAACCACAAAAATGTACTTCCAAGTTTTCCTGTATCAGTAGTCCTTCATGATGGTTATGTAGGCATCTAACTAACATGAAGTGCATTCCAATCTCTGGCTCCAGAATCAGTTTAAGCTATCTACAATGTGAAACTGTTGTTAGATTTCTTTCTCTCCTTTCCTCGTGAAACGTTTGGTGAATGTAAGTAATAATGTTTGTAATTTGAAGTGAAGTTGAAGGATGGCAGTATTGTTAATGTAAATATCTCAGATTTCTGCCCTCCTTCCACAAACAGGACATAATTCCCTCTACTTTTCATCTTGACTATTCAAAAGTTTGCTGGACAAGTACAAGACTAATGAGGAACTGAATTGTCATAACTGTATTGAACACTTGAATAACTGATACATAATTACCTTAAGTATCAAATATTGCATTTTGGAAAGGAAATCTTTCACCCTAACATTTTTAGAAATTCATTTTTATCCCCTTGAGTCCTATTTGGTTAACACCATAATCAACATCTTAACTTCATTACCTAGATAGCCTAGAAGTTAGCATGTAAATCTCTAGATCTCAGTTTGTGTCTGGATTAAGCCAGATGATCTTGTTACTAGATGAAGAAGACAAAGACCTGTGACATTATCATACTTAGCCTTACCCATTTATTAAAAATCCATTGCATATATAATGCCAACATCTTTCTTTCTTAAATATGTAAATATATGTACTGATTTTATGAAAATTGGGTAAAGGTAATTATGAAACAGTCACAGTCACAATTCATTGTCTAGTGCTGAGACTCGGTGCCAAAATGACTTTCCAGTAGACTTAAACAAGTCATGTTTCACAGTCCCACTAGAGTTATGGAAGTGTGGCTTTCCCACAGTTTGACAAATAGCTGAGCCTTGAAAATCCAATAACTGACTCATAAGTTGAATGTATTCCCTCCCACTACAATACCCTGCTCAATGAAAAGGAGACAAAGTACAGCTTAGCTATTACTACTTTGCCCTACATGAAATACACAATACATCTGGATATGAGATAATTCATAAAATGAACAGGTTTGGCACATAACCACAAATGGTCTGTCTCTCATCTAATAGAATCAGCAATATTAAACATAGTTATTTAATGGGTGCAATACATATTAATAATTTCACAGGAAAGTATGCTGTATGGAGACAAATCTTGGAATGCACTCATTTTGTAATGAAAATTGTGATGTTCAGGAGTTGTTGACATAGCTACACTTGTAAATATATTACCATAGCCGTATCTTGCATGATTCACTTGTGAAGGTGCAGCACTAAAGCTCACCTCTGTTTGTTGTGGCAGCTTCACTCATGTGTGGCCACTCTCAACATAACTGTATACATGTAGTATATGTATTTATTTGTAAAGACAAAACTTAGCTCTGGTCCTGATGGCATGTTCACCAACACTACTACTCATCATGTATTCATACACTGTTCAGTTATTATCTGTCAACTTGTCATAATGCTTGTCATCATGTCATCAGTCACCCTCAAGGTCTTAAGATAAGAAATATTCAGATGTCTAATTTTCAGTAATATTTTTTTCAAATATATGTTATACAATAAAATATATATATACACACACACATACATACATAAATATATACATGCATATATATATACATATATATATATATATTTTTAGGTCTGTGTAATTTACATATGCTGTGTTGTGTACCCTCTGGAGGGGTTTGAGAGCATTGCCAACATGATGTTATTGTTCTCGTTTATTGGTGATACTGTGAATGAGCAGGTTTACTGCACACACATTTGTAGGAATAACAGTTTGGAATGGTTGTTACTTGCTTGGGATGAAAATTTTTGCTGAAGTGGTAAAAGGCTGAAATTTATTTGTATTCAGCAATGTGTACAAGACCAATGGACACTTGCTTTGAAATAATAGTTGTGCTTTGAAGTGAGGTGAATACTCATTGAGGATCATGGTCTTGTGTATGAGAGTTGCAGGCAGTACAGTGTTCTGCTGTCATAACATGCATAACACATGAGAAGTGTTGTTTGACTGAGCAGTGTGTATGAAATGTGCATTTTAAAAACTTGTGATTTTGTTTTTTTATTGGAAATATTGATTTCTGATTTGTAGCAACTGAAATGTGCATTTTAAAAACTTGTGATTTTGTTTTTTATTGAAAATCTTGATTCTTCTGATTTGTAGCAACACTTGTATAACAACTGAATTGTTGATATCAGAGATAATTATATAACATGAACGAAAGATTGTGGATGCTTACACCATTTAATCAAACCCACATATGCATGTCTTTCATGTGGTATCACACCTATAAACTGCAAGACTGTCAAAACAATACTGAAAAATGTAAAAAATATTACAGAATTTTGAAACCTAGCTAATGTACCTTTTTGAAAGAAATTCTTTAGTGTTTTCTGCTGTACCATCTTATGATTTTATATATATATATATATATATATATATATATATATATATATATATATATATATATATATATATATATATATTTAATTATTTATTTATATATAATAAAACACCCGCATGCGAGGGCCGCCACGATCTGTCAAAAGATAAGTGCTGCTAAAAATTCATCAAGCTTTGGGTTTCAGTTGATGAATTCAAACTGATCCATTCCAGACCCAAGCTTTTCCATGACCAGCTGGAAATATCCGTTGTTCTCAAAGACATCCAGAACTGTGACAATATTAGGGTGGTCCAGACTCATAAGGAGGGACACTTAGAGAGGCACCCTGCATCCCAGCACCAGGTCATCCACCCAACTGTCTTTTTACACCTTGGATTTCTTGATAAACTTGGTCACCATCAGCAAACCATCAGAGCAGCAGTGACTCGGCTCAATACAACCAAACACACCTTTCTTGATCTGTTCTGAGGACCTGATAATACTGGCTAAACTCCCTTCCTCTGGGACATCCTTCTCTTCCTGAGGCACAGAGGAGGAGGAGGAGTGGTGTGCCCCTCTGCAGGAGTGGTTCAGGGAGTACTCTGCCCCTGAACTGCTGTCCCTATAAGTGTGACTGTGCTCTCCATCACCGCCACACTCAGAGGAGGTGAAGGAAGGGCAGTAAAAAGAGTAAACTGTCTCATCACCCACCTCCTCCTCATCTTCCACCTCTTTCTTCTTGTTCTTCTACTTGTGTTCCTTCTCCTCCTCTTGTTTCTTTGGTTACCGAGTCTCACATGTGAGGTCAAGAGCGGAGGGGAAATCATCCACCATTACATCCCTGTCATTCAGAATCCACATGTAATAGAAGACTCTCCCTTCCTCCTTCCATTTCTCTCTTCCACTTATCTTTCAATTCCTCCTCCTCCTCCTCCTCCTCCTCCTCCTCCTCCTCCTCCTCCTCCTCCTCCTCCTCCTCCTCCTCCTCCAGGGTGTCCAGATCCATACATCAGATTTGATAGATGACTCAAATCCAAGTCATCCTTGTGCCTGCTGAGCCCAAAGAAGGTGCCCTGGTGTATGGGGTCAGCAGGAGGCCAGGCAGTGCTACTGTAGCTGTGGCTTGAGTTCCACTGCGTTGAGAGAATTATTGATGTCTCGCATGGCCAGGCTGTGTAATGTTGTGGTGGTGGTGGTGGATTTGTTGTTCTGTTCCACAAGTTGTGTTATTTTGGTGTGTTTTTCACCCTTCTCTTTATTCTCCTTCTGCACCTCCTTGTTCTCTTCCTGCTCCTCTCCTACCAGCTCCACCTCCAGCACCTGTTCCCCCCAGTAACTCCGTGGACACTTCCTCATACCCCTCCTCCTGCGTCTGCCTTATATCCTCATAAATGAAGCAGCTGATCAGGAAAATACTCCAGTTGTCCAGCTCCCCATCTCCATGACCAAACAAAAAACACGTGAAATTTTAGTTGTAGTTACTTAAGTTTCCTGAGCTGTCCAGCACCACCAGGCCACTAATACTGGAGAACACAGAGATGTCCAGGTTGAGTGTGGGAATGTATTAGGTGTGGGAGTGTGGCTGTGGTAGGTGGTAGGACGGCTACACACAGAGGGAAGGTGCTGTTGCCCTCCACACTCACTCCTATGTATGTATATATATATATATATATATATATATATATATATATATATATATATATATATATATATATATATATATATATATATATATATATATATATATATATATTACACCCTGAACATCCTTTCATTGTAAATCATCATAAATCTCTAATCTAGTCAAAATACAACAGCTACTATACATTAATTATTTCAATTACTTCCTCCCAAAGTTTAAGTGGTAGTGCCATATTGATGATAAGAATATGCCTTGACAGCTGTTCATATTTATAAATATACTGTTAAAACGGTTCATCTCAAAATTATTTTTAAGTGACTGTACCTGACTTGTGCTTTGGTAGTGCAATAGACGAGACACTATATTTTTGTTCACACACACACACACACACACACACACACACACACACACACACACACACACACATATATATATATATATATATATATATATATATATATATATATATATATATATATATATATATATATATACACAATTTAATCTTTTAAGGTATTATAATGTTAGTGAAGTTATTGCAATGTGTTGAATGACCTCTAGGTGTATGCTTTTCCTATTTTGTGACTTTTGTCAATAATTTTTTTGAAGCCTGTGATTGGTTTCTAATGAAATAAATCAGTTCTACACAGAAATCTATAAACATTTATTCTACAATTGAATTTATATTAATGAGTTTCATAAATAATTTCAGAAGCTTTTCATCAAGAAATGGGTTTTTTTTTCATTATTATTATTGTTGTTATTATTGTCAATATCATTAATATATTATCAAATGACAGTATACCACATTTGATCTTAAGTTCAAAGCATCCTACATAATCACAGCTGACAGACATTCATATTTCAGTTATTGGCTGATATTACAAGTCTCAATAACCTGTGTGTTGTCAATATCTTAATCACCATCTATGTTTTAACCTCACATTTTATGAACATACGTATAGTGGTCGCAAAAAAACTGAAACATCACAGTGCACTCATACAGTTAAACTCTGATGTTCTTTACAGCCATGGGAGGTATTAAAAGTGGTAAATTGACATGAATGGCACATTTTATGTATGTATAGTGGTTGCAAAAAAACTGAAACATCACAGTGCACTCATACAGTTAAGCTCTGATGTTCTTTACAGCCATGGGAGGTATTAAAAGTGGTAAATTGACATGAATGGCAACTCACATGTAAGGCAACAGAGAGTGACACTTGTGAGAACTGAAAAGTGTTAGTGCAGTCTTCACCACCACCTGTGTGACAGCTACTTCTGATCTTCCTGTGTCACAATTACTAAGCTCCTCTTGAACAAATGCCATCACAATACACTTTTCTACACTGTTAAGCTTTCCAAGACCCATTATAATGTAAGGATGATTAAACATAAGCAATAAAATGGGAAGCTCGCAGAAAGAGGGAGGTGACCATGAACTGCTATTCATAACAATTTACTATTTCTCATACCTCCCATGACTTTAAATTGAACATCAGAACTTTATTGTACAAACGTGCCGTTCATGATGGTTACAGTTCATCATTCTTATCTGCGGGCATTTTTTAACATCTAAATAGTAAAGGTATCATGGAAAACATCTTAATTTCCCATTCAACAAAGCTCTAACTAGCTTAGAAACTTTTGAGATGCATCCATATCAAAATAGATGACATCTATTCAGCCACACTAGTTGCCTTAAACACAGAATCCTGCTCAGTCTTCTCCAAGAAAAATTTTAACATTAATTTTGTCTTAACTACAATTGCCTTTTTTTCTTTTTCATTCACTAGCAACAAGTGCTGAACCTTCAGCCTTTCCTAGGCATGCCCTCCCTGTCAAATGAGTCATTAGCTTGTATCTTTTGGTGGTTCAATCATTCACAACTAAATAGAGTGTTTCACAAGTCATGTCACCAGAAATCAGGATAAACATAGTAAAGCATTAGTAGTATGCACAGATCCATCACAATGAGAATCATATAGTTACATTCAATGGGACTGAAGGTTACATCACCACATGCTTTGGCAACTTGGCCATCTAAAACCATGTGACACAGTTTTAAGCTAATAAACACATGTATTTATATAGGTAGGTAACTTTTACTATTCTATTGAGACTCAGAATTGACTACGTCTTAAGTTTTGCTGATGCACTTCACTAAAGTCACACAATATATATTTGATTTCTTAATAAATAGACAGTTAAAAATCAAGATATGAATTACAATAAAAGTCTGTTAATCTGATGAGCAGGAGACAAGGAGTGCATCAGATTATCAGTTTCATCAGACCAATAGGATGTATCTCTAAAAACACTATACGCAGTACTACATAAGTAATAAAGTAGTAAGTAATGAAAAATGAAGACACAATATGATAGGGGTGGTTTATAAACCACACTATCAAGTTGTTCTATCCAAGATTTTTTCCATGGTTCCAAAAGGTGCTCCAGAAGCTTTTGGAATCTGTAATTACAGAATGCTTCGGAGTGCACTATAGCAGGGTTATGATATCACTTGTGGTTTACAGAAGATCACGGGAGATGATAAACATACTCCAAGCAAGAGGGATAATGTTGATAAACAAACTTCTTACAGGACTTTGTGACATCTTTTCTTCTCTCTCCTCCTCTTGTCAAAATAAAACTTCTCTTCTTCTATGAATAATATTTACAGCGTCTAGTACAGGATGGTCAGCAGGCATCTACTTCCACCCTTCACTGCAAGGGTGCATCTGGCACATGGTATAAATTTGTGCAGGGATATAATTTTGGCCATAAATTCATTTTTCACCCCACTTCAAAATTTTGGACTACTGGGAAATATGAATTATCTATGTTCATATTAATGGACATTTACTGTATTATGAGACTAAGTACACAACAAGTACATATGGTTAACTTCAAAGCTAATGAGAAGACAGGATGCTGCAATGACTAAGCAGCAACAACACTATAATAGCAGTTTTGGATTTGATTACCAACTTCAAATAGAATGTATAGTATATTATGCATCAAGTTATGCTTCCTGTGTATCAGCATTCTTAGCAGTACAGTTAAGGATAAAACCTAGCAGTTTTCAAATATCATTTTTTCCTAGGTGAGGATTGGATATTTCATAAAATTACATTAAATTAATATACATGTATTAAGAATATAAATTACTGGCCAATAGCAGTCAAGTAGTATTTCAGGAGTTAGTGTGCTTGGTTCACAGTCATAAGATGATCTGTTAAAGTGAAGTCAATAATATCTGAGCTCAAGATGTTATGGAGCAGCCATTTTAGCAACAGGAATGCTGTCATTAGCTGTTAAAACAAGGGTGACCAGTGTCTGGAAATGGATTAGTTCTTTTTATATTGAATTCTATAAAAACACTCATTTCAGTTTCCAAACATCATTCAGGAACAAAATAGAATATATATATATATATATATATATATATATATATATATATATATATATATATATATATATATATATATATATAGAGAGAGAGAGTAGAACCTCAGTTACCGAACACTTTCCTTTTCAAACAAATTGATGTTTTAACAAAATTTTGAACTCATAATTGCTTTGGTTGATGTTCCATAACTCTATTATCAAACAAAATTTATATCACTTAGTAGAAGACAAAGCAAAAGTTGTTTCTTGTCAACTTAAGATTTCTATAAATATTTCAGTTTTCATATACCTGGACACATTTGAACGTTCACTGGGTAAAACTGGTTCAATCTTTGAAATAAGTTCACTGTGACCTCAACGAAGAGTCTCTACATAACAACCAGTTTTCAGCACAGGAGTAATCCTGAGTCCCCCATGGTCTTCTCAAAGACCCACAAGGTCACTGCTAATGCACAACTGCATTCCCCAGTAATCTCTTTTCTCTGCAGCAAGATGTCCAAGTGCTATGATCACCTTTTGTTTGGTGGTAAGTGGATTATTCTTCTTTGTGTCATTGTGTAAGGGCATGGCCATACTGTGTGCCATTTGTAGGGAGAGTAGAGGGCAGTGAGATGTCGAGCAGCTCAGACACGTGAACAAACACTGTTATCTGATATGAGCCATCCTACTGGACGTGGGTAGCAGGAACCTGCTACCTGTGCCCAGATATTAGACGACATTTGCTTTTTCTTGCCTCTGACCCATTAGGCATCCTGCTACTCCCTACCCTCCCAATAAATCATCATGTGCAGTGTGTTCATATCCTAACACTTCCTTTGCTAGATTGGTGACAGAGATAATACCCCACACAGTCTAAACAATGTTTACTGATGAGTTCTGGGCCATTCAATTCATCCTTTCTGGATAAATAATTTCTAAGCTGGAAATATTGTGAAGCAGCAATCTTAACTGTGGAAGCATCTATCTCATGCCAGTAAGACGGGGTGGAGTGGTGTCCCAGAACAGATTATTCTATTCTTTCCACAATGATTCCAAACATTTTGGATTTCAAACAGCATTCAAGAAATAATTAAGTTTGAGAACCAAGGTTCCTCCATATATATATATATATATATATATATATATATATATATATATATATATATATATATATATATATATATATATATATATATGGAAAATTCAGCCATGTAAAATCGGAAAATATACATACCTTTTATAAGTGGCTGAGTGCACTGACTTCCCATTTCAAAGTTCCTGAACCAACCACCCATTCAACAGTCTGTCAGTTAAACATACTAATGTTAGCAACAGTCCGCTATTACAAGAGTTCATACAACATGGAAAATTTACTTCCCCAGTAACTCATTACAGCCAACATTTAGCAATGACTAATACACAAATAAGAAATAACTATTTTACCAATGACAAAGTTGTACAGAAACTTGAATGTTTAATTTTTCAATGAATAATTTCTTTGAATTCATATTACAGTTTTGTGAACATATCTAATTCTAGTAGAGTGAAATCACAACACCAAACAGGATTCATCTCAAGTAAATCTGATACTATGAACGTTTGTTTTCTTTTCTTCATGAAAGATAATTTTCACCATCAATCAGAAACTCTATGTCAGCACAATCTGAATATGTGAAAACAATCCAAGTTGATTGACAAACAACAGAATTGTGTTATGGAAAATGAAGTACTATAAAAAAATATTTCAAGATCTGTCTTTTTATTTATTGTTACTCCTTATTTACCCATTATATGTTCAGTACCTGACATTAATACCATTAATAAGTAAGGAAACTGGAACAGAGAGAGAGAGAGAGAGAGAGAGAGAGAGAGAGAGAGAGAGAGAGAGAGAGAGAGAGAGAGAGAGAGAGAGCACCTGATGTATAATGGTGAACAAAATTTACTTACTAATTATCAATATAGACTACTACTTAATCATTCCATGACTTATTCTTTACAATGTTACCATAAATATTTTATAATCCATTAAAAAACACTGCCATATTCATCAGCTCACTTAATGAGATATGGCAAAATAAGCTAAACATTATGCACACTAACTCAGGTCTGGGATGTATCATCACCGTGGGCCAAACACTACCTTTTCTCCTCTCTATATGACCTCATGTTATCCATTTAAGCTACACATTTTTTTTCCCCCTTTTTTATGTAGGAGAGGAACTACACAAGAGCAACAAAAAAATGGAGAATTGGAGAAAAAGAATACTGATATAAATGTTATGTATCAGTTCAAAAGTTAGCTTTTAAGAGTTTATTTTACTTCAGTGAAATTTTTGTAATTATCTATAATGCATTCCTGGGAACTCCAAATCATTTCATAACTGTAAATATGGGTTCTTCTTTAAGTAACAAATAATATTTGAAATTGTATTTTTTATATTTTTAACATGGATCCAGATCTGCAAGAAAATAAACATTTTTGCAATAAAAGGATTTCCAATAAGTTTACGGACAATTCAATAAATATTTGAAGAAGAAAAACTTTGATACAAATATTAGATTTACCTGTCATTGTTTATTTTCATGTACAGTAAGTCCCCCACTTGGCAAATCTCAGCTTGGCAAAATTCACTTTTGGCAGTAGGGTGGCCATGGACCACCGAATGCATGCTTGGCAATTTTAATTCAAACTTGGCGGCCACATGGCAAACCACGCAGCTTCCCGGTGATGTCAGACCTCTTTCTAAACCTACCAGAATGCAGTGTGAGAGTCCTCTTCAGCTATTTTTGTTGTGCTGCTCTCTGTTCTGCTAGTGTGGGAACGAATTCCGGCGATTTACCGCCAACATGGCCTCTACCAGCGCAACAGGAGGTACCGGTGGGGGTAAGGACAATGGTGGCGGTGGCAAGAACGAAAGTGGGCGAAGGAAATGGGTGGAAAAACAGGAGTACAGACGAGGAAAGCATCACAAATGCTTGTTTATTGGTCTGTTTTGTACATGTGTTCTAATATGTGAAGGCAAAAGATTCTATTTCAGCTCGAAAGATGGTATTTTAGGGGTCAAAAGAGGAACTTTAGCAATCACCAAAGACTGATCGAGGCATTTTTTAGGCAATTTATATGGTATAAAGAACTCATGTTTGGCAAAATTCACATTTGGCAGTAGTTTTGCCAGACTAATTAATTCGCCAAGTGCGGGGGATTACTGTATTCCAATTAGCAATGCCACTGAACACTGTATCACAGGATGGAGTCCCACATCCTTCAAGAGCAGTGCATCAGACAGATGAGGTAACATCCCAAGCAGCACTGCCAGTACCACCCAGACATAAAGCAAATCATGACTATAGACTTAATGGTGGAATGTTGGCACTTTCTCAATATTGCTACAGTGTAGCCTAAGTGGAGGAGTGTTTTCCCATGGATTGAGGCAGAAACAAATGGCACTGAGACCAATGCAACACATGAGATAAAGTGCAGCAGCTATGAACTCACTGCTCCAGATGGCCAAAATTTTACCCATCAGTGGGTATGACATTGTCAGTGCTACAGATATGGAAGATCTCACTGGAGTCTTGAGGCAGCATACACGATGCCAACGGTAGGTAAGCATAACTGATACTTTTCAAAGCAGTGCAAAACTCATGACAATAATACACAAAACTCAGGATAGTAATAACTTTGAATTACCTAAGTGCCAAACTCAAGGATTGTGAAACTCAGACAGCACTCAACCTGAGAGGAGGGTGTATACATAAATACTTATTTAAGCACAGTAACTATTGATTTTGTAACAGAAAACTCAATATATAGTAATAAGCTCTTTGTGATGCTATTTGTTTGCGATTCAAAACAAATATCATGTAGAAAGAATCAATTTGTTCAAAAGAACATATAAATTAAGATACAATAAAGGACAAAGAAGTACTGTACATCTTTCCCCATCAATGTATTGATGAGTGAAAGAACCTGGATAGTGAAATTACAAGTGCTAAGAGTATTCATTATATAAAGATAAAAACTTTCCAATTGGAACATAGAGATAGGATGCCAATACATCACTATAAAGTAAACAACTACAAGTACGCACTCACGCATGAATACACACACACACACACACACACACACAAACACTTGATGAATAATTTAATCCCTTCAGAAAAGTAGTATTAGCTTCATCAACTAATAAGCTTCCTTTCTGAATTTCCTGTAGTTTTCATGTATTTTAAATCATGAATTGACACAATCAATCCAGCTCTCACTTAGTGAATTCCTTGCTGGTAAGTGTGCATTGTGTTATATTCATACACCTCAAACTTGCCTTTGACACAGCCATGCCTCAGCTGTACTTCATAATATTGTGTTTTCTTCAACTCCTTTTCTGAAAAATTACAACAAAAGCAGTCTCAACACTTGAAGACTACTGATTGTGACTCCATTAAAAAAAGATATAAGAAAAAAAGGAGAAAAAAATCTCCAGTAAATGTGCTAGACTCATTGAGGGTTAGCCATAGTCAAACTGTTGTCGGCATAATGATCATGCTCATGAAAAGTCCTGTTAATGAGCAGCAAGCATGCAACTAACCCTCAATGAATATTTGAATAAGGAAATGTTACTGTTGATATTCAAATAAAATATTAGCCTTGTTGATGGTGTTTTATTTGTAGCTTCTTTGGACATTTGAACCACAGGTACTGCTCAACATTCTTATTGTACCAAGTATGTCACCTAACACTCACCATCTTTGTCCATAACCTATAGAGTTGACACAAATCTCTTCACCTTATACTCTAATTATTACACATATCATTTAATGATAATATTAAAACTACATTATGAATTAAGTTTTAATCAAGAAGAGAGGAAATGGTGAACAGCCTTTTGTACTTCATGAGAAGGGATCATTGGGAAATGTTTGTTGATAAATATGATGATATCACTTTTTTCAAATTCATTTGATTTTTTCTCTACTTTGCCATTCACAGTTTTAAGACACTTTACCATTTTTCTATGAGTGCAATGCTGATCACATTCATTACAGTTGTCATGAGAGATCATAGTTCCTTTAATGGCAACCATGTCAAAATTATCTATGTAACAAACTGCATGTAATTCTGTGAAATATGGAGATTGCATCTGATCAATGTAAATTGACCTCATGGTTTTGTGAAAATAACTTAAAGGTTGTGGACTCAGAGCAAAGGAGAAGACGGATCTCCAGCCATCTGGATTCACACAGTCCTGCAGATGAATTAACAGTGGTGTTTAATTTGGAGTCAAATGCCATAGATATCTCATCCCTTATGATCTTGAGACCTGTAATCAAACTTTATATAACATATCAAACTTTATATAATGTAACATAACCTAATATTAACTTCATAATATGTACTTAAAAATATGATGATAAAAAGCCTACATGAAACAAATCAATGTGGTGAATCACTGGCAGTGGTGCTCACCAATACCACAACAATGCTCATGGCAGCTACCACCACCATTGTCACCACTGTCAAAGAAACAATCTGTGTATTTTCAGAGGTTTTTATGTGACTTTATTATTTCCTTTACTTCCGCAATGGAAAATACTCAATTTAATGCTCCCCATGCAAATATTTGGATGTTCCACAAGTTCCCAAAGATCACTGGGGATGAGAGGTGAAACTGAAAATTATAGTTGAAGCACTCTCACTAATGCACCACACTCTACCCTGCCTCCTTTGCAGTTGGCTGAGGCATGCCACTAAGACAAGAGGCACTTATTCCTTTCTCTAAATAGGAAAATAGGAGAAAAAAACATGAAGAAAAAGAGAACAGCTTTGACAGTATTAATTTTTGTCATGATAAAAGTCAACAATTCTACAAGTCTATGGAGGAGAAGACAAGTACTATTTCAATTTTGACTAGAATGTCATTTAAGAGATATAAATATGTAAATTGGTCTTAGATATGTACATAAAAGTAAACATATCTTTAATGACATAAATACTTCTTACCTCCTCTCCCTTTGGCACCTCATCACCAGTCCTGTGCAGTCTGAGATACTTCTGACGTTTCTTTGTGAAGCAGTATTCCAGACCACAATCCAAAAAGGCCTTATCAATATCTTCATTCAAATTAATGGCTCTCAACGTTGGAAAGCCACACCCGACATCTGCTACATAAAGTGAACTTCTGTGATGGGATCTCACTTTCTGGAAACAGTGAGCTTCATTTCTGGCTTTCTGTTTCAGTCTGGAACTTCTTCTATATGATCTCAATCTTTGAACTGATGCCCTAGTTTCTACTTCAAAACATTTACAAGCATTTTGACTGACTGCAGTACAAAGATGAAAAACTATCAAAGCATGTACACTTCTCCCATTTGTTGCCACATAATCTGCTGGCACTAAATGGGCATGCACTCCAAAAGCTCTCATGACAGCAGCAAAGGCGACATTGAGTGAGAGGCACAAACCACCTTTGCCCTCTATCAGGATGTCCCTTTGTATGTCTTTCCATGACGGAACACAGCAACTCTCAGTCTTGCTCAGGAATGTTATATTCTGTAAATGGAAAGGTCTACATTAGGTGATGCATACTAAAATGTAAAGATACTCCTAACTATAGATTCACTTTTATACTGTTATATTTCACTTTTACTATATCATATAAAGTTAGTTGTGCCCTCATTCAATCCAGAGGCAGGTAAAATTGTAAACCTTATGTTGCATCTGGTCTATACTGTTCCATTTACCAAAAAATGAAGAATCAAACTAAGGAAGGTTAGCTAAATAATACTAATACTACTACTAGTTAATAATAATAATGACAACAATACCTGGAAAGGCAGTCTTCTGTGGAAGGCTTGGATGATTTTATTTATCCATGGAATGTTTGGAGGGTAGCACTGAGGCAACTCTTCTCTTAAGACTTCAGTTATGAATGATTGTGCCTCATCTTTTGTGACATTTGGTTGTTGGTTTGCTATGGTTGGAGAAGGGATAATGCTACACATTTCTTAATGTATAAAGGCACACTGGGTTCACACACCCATCTCAGCTGGTCCAGGGGTTTGAGAGACTACTCCTGAGCCAGGCTTTTGTACTCTAACTCCTGCAAGGGGAAAAAAATCATCAATAGACAAGACACCATCTCACACCAAATTTCCTCCAGGAACATGTTCAGAGCCTCAATCATCCTTTCATTTGTCTCTCCGCACAATCCCAGCAGCAACACCATCCATTCCCTTCCTCTCTTCACTCTGGCATGCCCTAATTCCCTCACCACTACTTGCATTATCTCATCCTTGTCACTGGCATGCTTCACATCATTCTCCATGTCACAAATAGAAAGACTGCTGAAAGAGAACAAGTTTTCCTCTCCTCAAAAAAAAAGGGACAGTAAGAATCTTTGTTAATACAGCCCCAGCTTCTTAACGGGGCCAGAAAGAAGAAGTATTTCTCTGTTTTCAATACCGCAAGTTTCACGATCCTTGAGTTTAGCGCTATATCTTTGGATCCAAGCAAGTGAAAAACTCATGAGGGAAATGTAGTTGGATTTCATTCTACAAATTGTTATTGTAGCATTAACATTTACATTGTCTCTATATACAATATACAATTCTTCACACACACACAGGCAACTAGGTAAATACACAGATATCTAGGGTCTTGAAATGATATAATCAAGAATGTTGTCTTCTATTATTCTCTCTGAACTTTATATCTAAACATGACATCAGTTGTAATTGACATACCGTTCACCTCAGAACTGCAATACAATATTTACAAGATTATACTGTTACACCAGGCACATATGTGTTCCTCACAGGATTAGTACCCTACAGTGTTGTCACCAGGAGACTGGTAACAATCCGTGGAGATGGATATGCTGGATAGAACTGTTGCTGGCTCAGTACTTCTTACATCTACAGAATCACCTTGATCATCTTCGTCACACAACTCGAGTCACAGCTCCACAATACAAGAATACATGATTAACCTATACTGAAACAATGGTAACCCAGGCTCTGCACACCTGCCAGGGATAGCCCCACCCCTCAGCGGTGACGCACTGCCTGCAATCCAGACGTTCTGAAATATATCTAGACTATTCCCAGCACAATAGTATATAATCATCCTAGAACTTGCTCCCCGCAGTGCAACTCACGCATCTCTCACACATTATCAACCTAACCTTATTTCCCTTACCGCACTTAGGGAACAAACTGTCCATGTTTGCTCGCCTAAACAACGAAGAAACTAAAATCACACACTCAGGCACTCGCCTCCTCACGCCGCTGTTTGTAAATAAAACTGTGTTGACTTTCAGACTTCAGTGGTGAGCGGAATTGACTTTGCAACGGCTCCACCAGTAGCCTAAATGTTTCTGGAGTTATGGCAATAGACCATCATCACCAATTCTATAAAAGGCTGCACTTTTCTGATGTCTTCCTTCCATTGATTATATATATGTAATGTTGTATTATTATCTAATTCTTGCTTCCATTTACTGAGGCTTGTCTTGTTATTTCTTCAAGTTCTCGTTTGTTCATTAATGTTATATCATTAAAGGTAGCACTTACTTCGCCAAAGCATCGTTTGGTGTTCTTCATCTAGTTCCTATAGGTATATTTCCTTGTATCATGAATAATTCTTTTAATACAGGTACACCTGCCACCGCAAAGTCCCGTGTCCCGTGCGAACAGCTGACTGTCCAGTGTCGGCTGTCTGGCTGGCTGTGTGCTGTGAGCTGTGCGCCACACGTAAACAACATCGGCGGATCATAGGGGAACGTTTGTGGCTGCAAACATTTTTTTCCATTTAAAACTGTATACAAAGCAGTAGTTATTGTGATACTTATAAGTTATCACCAGCATGTTATGAAGAAATATACCATGTAACGTACACTACTTGGTAAAACCTTTTAACTGAGTTTTCGTCGAAACCGGTAAGTTGTGGCATGACCCCTACAGTGACAGTGTGTCGCGACGTGCTGTGGAAGTAGTGACTCATGAGTGTCTACCAGTTTAGACAGGGATAACACCAAATGTGTCAGTCTGCTGGAGACTGCAACAAATAATTCCGATAAACTTTTCAAGGGAACTGCATCTGCCATGCCTTCCACCAATGTTGCCGCGGTATTTACACGTAGGAGCAGCAGGTGGAAGGCTTTGGGCCACACGTTACATCATAGGACACTATGCAATGTGAAGAGCGGCCGGCGGCGAGGTGCTGAACCATCAACACAATACTCTGCCACAGTTCAGCTGCCTCGCACCAGCCTTCCCCTCAGGGTGTCAGCAGCTAATCGGGCGCAGCTGGAAGCTTCTATACAACAGGTTTGGTTTGCTTAATCATCTTCCTTACCTTAGCTCTACCTTTTTTTTTAACATTTTCATCAAACTCAACATGGCTTTCCTTACCCTTCTCATCTCATAGAGCCTCTCATTCTGAGTTATGTAAACCTCACATATGCCTGCTGCAAATTGTTTATAATGCTTGCAGCAGTTTTTAAAGATTTACTAGTTTTTTGTGGGGAAAGAGCTCACACTAGCACGTCAACTCTAGGAAGCAACATACTTGTGCAGGAGCTAAGGAACGCCAGTTCACATTTTTTTTTTTTTTTTTTTTTGCGCAGGTGTAAAATTGATCATAGTAACTGGTTCTTTGTTTTGAACATGCATCCATTGGTCAGTAAAAGATACAGTACAAATCTAGCCAATCAAAGTGTTTTGTGGAGAGAGAAGCAACTCAATTTGAATTAGAGTGAAGATGTCTGTCTTTATTTACCTGGATGAAAATATAATCAAGAAACTAATACAGGTTGAACATCCCTAATCCAGAATTCTGTCATTCAGCAACTTCTGTAATCCGGTATAACTTATATGTGTTGGAATAATTTTAATTTGTTGGATGGCCACAACGGCACTGTGGTCTGCTTTGGAGCATATTCATTCTAGGTCAGTATAGTGGCCGCACTTGTTGTGTTAACTGTGAAGCACCCTCAAGTGTTCAGTGTTTCTGCATTTATATAATTATGTACTATTTGCCTCTAACTGGAAGTGATAGTGTTGTTGGTGAAGCTAAGAAAAAAGCTGTTGTCTGTGAATTAATGGAGCATGCTAAAAGCTTAATAAACCCTTAAGCTTGAGAAATGGTTTGGGATGCGGGGAAGATCATTTAATTTTACTTTTTTTTTTTT
This sequence comes from Portunus trituberculatus, assembly GCF_017591435.1. NCBI lineage: Eukaryota > Metazoa > Arthropoda > Malacostraca > Decapoda > Portunidae > Portunus > Portunus trituberculatus. Next base: position 3,526,489 of record NC_059270.1, read on the forward strand.
ATGTAGGGAAGAGGGCCAACCAAGGGCAAAAAAAAAAAGAAAAGATTAAAAAAAGGCCCACGTGAGTGCTGGCTTTCTACAAAGAGTGAAACTTTTATTCTTTTTGGATAGTTAAATAGGTTATAGTAACTTTTACTTTTTCCCTAGGCTGCTGGCTTTGACTCCCTGTACGCGTGGCAGCGTGGACAGAATCGAGAAAAAGAGTTTGTGCTGCATGATGGACCACCCTATGCAAATGGTCGCCCTCACATTGGTCACGCTGTCAACAAGGTAGAGTGACCAAAGCATGGGAAGTTATTGAATGGCTTTATTTGTTCTAAAAGTGAAAATGTAAAGTAAATTTTGACAGGCAACCATTGTAATGAAATGATATTGTGCAGCATACTTCTTTACTTTCTTTAATACCATATTATTTCTGAAAGTATTTAACTATTATAATCAAGTGACCATATTTTATCTACTACATGATAAAGCAAGTAAACAAATGAAGGGAGTGTTCATGGACTCTTTCCATCCCCATCTTAGTGTGTGTGTGTGTGTCTGTGTGTGTGTTTCTAAAATGTGTGTTAGGTCTGAAAGCCTAACAAATTTTAAGAAATTTCTGTGTACTTTGTCCCTTGATTGGAAAGCTGTATCTGCAGTTTGTTTATCTGGTGAAGTAGACTTTGCCTTTTTTGGTGCCACTACAGATCCTGAAGGACATTACCTTACGTCAGAAGTTGCTGCAGGGTTACAAGGTCCACTACATCCCAGGCTGGGACTGCCATGGTCTGCCTATTGAACTCAAGGCTTCTCAGATAGATAAGAAAAAGAAGACTCCAGAAAATCAGCTTTCATCTGATAGTGCTACTTTGGAGATCAGGAATAATGGCAAGTAAATATTTGTAGATTTTGTTTTTATCATGTCTTAAGTTATACTGTTATAATCTCAAATTCCAAGTAAACTGAGACAGGATCATATGAGATGCTGCACTTAAAAACTCAGTTTATTGCATGTAACACTGTTTTCATCTTTCATATATCCAATGGTAGTGGATGTGATTGTCTTGCACTGTTAAAATAGGGTGGAAAATCCCTACAAAAATTTGTGTTCCCTCACTGCTCTTGACACCCCGCACTTGCTGCTCAGCAGCAGGCACAAGACAAGGGAGTCAGATCCCGGAAGGCCGGGTAGAGAGCTGATGACATTGAGCTGCCCTTAGCCAGCAGTCAATCAACAGGCAGTCTGGTGCAACACCTACCCAACAGCCAAGCCAACAGCTGGTTTGTGCAGCAATGCCACACCACACACAGTTTTATGATGGATCGTTGTAATGGTACTGATTTTATGTATATAGCAACGAATTGACATCATTGTATGGAATGACAACATTGAGAAAATTGTGCAACAATGTCTGGTCAACTTTCTGGTGAGACAAATAAAGGTTGCTGTATTTTTGTCTGAAATAGTCTAATATTTAACCATAATTTTATCAGGAACTTCATTAAAATGTTGTCACTGAAAAAAACACATACATTGAATCATACTTGTTATGAGCTTCTTCAGAAAAAAGTAACTATATATTTAGAAGATCAACTGAGTTACACGGTTTTGAAGGTTGCCAAGCTTTGACACCATTTTTTGTTGTATTGCACAACTCCCTTTATATGCAGTGCTTCACATATAGTTTTGAATATTTTTGTGGAATATCACATTGCTACAGAAGACCATGCAGAATAATAACCACACATCATGTATAAAAAGACTGATATCCTGTAAATTTTAGTTTCATTTGCATTCCTCCTGTAAATGTTTCATAAAAGGTCATAATTGGCATTTCTTTGTTCTTGTCATAGACTTGGTATTATTGTTTTTTATGCACTTTCTTGGGTAGAGAAAAGTTCTGAAGGTAGAGCATATATGCAACAATCAATGTTCAAAGGTTTAATGGCATTTTAGTTGACCATTGTCACCCTCAGATATTTTTGTTCTCTCTTTCTTATATTTTGTGCATGCCAGTAACTTATTGAATAATAGTAATGATGTACGTTTTTTTGGCTTTATTCTGGCAGCACAAAGGTTTGCAGTGGAGGCTTTGGAGATTCAGCGTTCAGTGTTCCAGCGCTGGGGTTTGCTGGCTGACTGGGGTGAGGTGTATCGCACTCTGGATCCTCAGTACGTCTCCCGCCAGCTGCACCTCTTCATTGACCTCTACGAGAAAGGATTCATTTATCAGGTCTTGGACAGATTTTATGCTTTGAATAATGGAGATGTGTGTAGTACAGTTTTACATACATATTCCAGTAGTAATTGTACTGACAAATTGGAGGTTATGAATGTTTACTTAATATCTTTGTTAGTTTTCTGTTTATCAATGAAATCCTCAGAAAGAATAGAATAAATTACCTAAAATTTGTAATCTGTTGTTGATCCTGATTCAACAGTTCATCAGGTTGTAAATTATTATTATTGTTATTGTCATTGCTATTACCATTGTAGCTATTATTATTATTATTATTATTATTATTATTATTATTATTATTATTATTATTATTATTATTATTCTCTCTCTCTCTCTCTCTCTCTCTCTCTCTCTCTCTCTCTCTCTCTCTCTCTCTCCATGTTATTCTGCATACAAAGTGAAAAGTTAATTTGCATGAGAAATTGATATAATAGCAAGATGAATACATTGCAGGACTACAAGCCAGTATACTTCTCCCCGAGTCTTGGAACATCACTGGCTGAGGCGGAGCTTGAGTATGAGCCTCAGCATGTAAGCCCCTCAGTGTTCCTTGCCCTGCCTGTCACTTCAGCCCTGCCTGCCACTTTGGTGAGTCTACTGATGTGGTTGCATATTGGAGTTGAGTATTCAATTTTTCTTTTTTTCTTTTTTCCTTTTTTTGTGGAAGAGGGGAAGCTGGCCAAGGGGAACAAAAAATATGACAAAAAAGCCCACTTGATTGCCAGTTCCCTAAAAGATTAGTAGACTTAGCCAAAATAATACTAAATGTTTAATCATGACAGTGACAAAAAAAAATTATGATCCTCTAACTCCTCAGGATAGACTACCCAGTGCTGCCCAGTCTCAGCTCTATCTACCCATCTGGACCACCACTCCCTGGACGCTGCCCCTCAACCAGGCCATTTGCTTTGCTCCAGATAAACCGTACCTCTTGGTGTGGGTGTGTTGGAAGGATCAAAGGCTGGTATTAGTCTGGAGTGAAGAGCTGTTATATGAACTAGAGAGGATCGTTGGAAAAGACCAGATTACCGTCATGGGTCATATTGAAGGTCAGTGATTTTATGTGTTTGTGCTTGATTCCACAAATAAAGCAAGTGAATTAACTAATGTGTGTGTGTGTGTGTGTGTGTGTGTGTGTGTGTGTGTCTGTGCGTTTGTTATCTTGTTTGGGACATGCCGTGTGAGATCACCAGCTGGTATATAAATAGATAGGTATATTGTTATTGTTAGTAGTAATAGTAGTTGTAGTAGTAGTAGTATTGTTATCATCATCATCATTTGTTTATTTTATGGCAGTACTGTACCTAACGAGAATTAGAAATACCCATGACCAGAGGTAATGCAACTTAAAAGGATCTTAGCTGAAATCCTTCATCATTCATAAAAAGAAAAAAAAAAAAGTAAAATAATAATGAGCCTAATTTTGCAGAGCAGGAGCTGGCTGCTCTGAGATACCGAGCACCCTTGGATCAGCGTGAATGCCCTTGTTTGCCAGCCAGTCACGTCACGATGGTCAAGGGCACTGGTTTGGTGCACACAGCCCCAGCTCATGGCCATGACGATTTCCTTGTGGCCTTGCAATATAAACTACCTGTGGTAAGCAATAATCCTCAAACCAGACTCCTTCCAATATTGATTGTATTGGAATCAGTGGCAGATCTGGGGATGGGCACTGATCCCCCACCCCTCTTGATTATTATTATTATTATAAGCAAGGGTGTATATATATGGTGCAAGATAACAGGTCTATATGGAACAGTAATGTAACAAGGCTTTCTGAAAAGGCTAAGTTAGATTCTGAATTAAACCACTTTTACATCTTTACAAGTAGGGATGTAAGAGAGGCTATAATCTTCGTCCTGGCTCCTATCAATAATAAATTAGTTGCTCCTCACCGGAATTATAAGAAATGGGTATTAATAAATAATTGCTGCTCTTATTACATTGAAATAGCTCTGCATATAGCTTAAGAATGCTAGATTTAAAAAAAAAAATTTGTCAAGGTTGCTTACAGTAATGTGGGCTTTGTTTGATGTATATTTTATTTATTTATTTCCTTCTTTTCTTTTCTTTTTAATGCCAAGAGATACCTTAAGACCTTGATTCTCAAAACTTAAGTATCATTTTCACTTATTGATATGATTTTCTTTCTAGGCTGGTTTCATGGTATAGCATCTTTTATTGTGATAGAAAAGATGTGAGGTGTAATAACTTTTTTTTTTTTTTTTTTTTTTTAATGGAGTTATTTTATGAATGATCAAACTGGTCTGATGTATGATGATATTTCATTTACATACATACTGTAGTGGTCTTTGTTTAGATATATGTGTTCCTTGTATCTTGAAGAGTACTGCAGATTAACTACAGACAGTATCACCCATTTTCAGGAATGCCAAGTGGATGAGCAAGGCAAGTTTATGGATGGAGTGATGGCAGAACTCAGGGGACTTAAAGTATTGGAGGAAGGTAACCAGTCTGTCCTGCAGCTTTTGGGTAAGTGCTATAAACATAATGGTAAATTTGTGGCCAGTGTTTTCCTATACAAATATGGCTTCTTTACACAACAACAATTGCAATAGTGTTTTATAATAGATCATTTTAACCCTTAATACAAATTTATCAAAGAGCCCAATTAATATCTGTCATCAGAACAGGCAAGTGTTTGATACTTCATGTAGATTTCCATGGATTTTATTACTATTTTGTACAAGTGGATTTTTTTTTTTTTTTTTTTTTTTTTTTTTTTGGGGTTAAAGTTAAAAGGAGATTTGTCATATTTTGCATTTTTATTGGATCAGTTTTTGGTGAGGTGAGGAAAAATAGGGAGAGATTATTTCAACTTTCTGTGTGTGTGTGTGTGTGTGTGTGTGTGTGTGTGTGTGTGTGTGTGTGTGTGTGTATTTATCTAACTGTATATAGCAGGGTTCATGTTGTCCAGTCTTTATGTCTATGTTTATCTGAGTTTTTAAGGATATGTATGTTGGCTGCTACAACAAACTCCTCTTTCAAGTCATTCTAAATATCCCAAGTTTTATCAGAAAATTGGTACTTCTTGACTTCTTAAACACTGACTCTTCCCAATCTTCTTTGAGTGTTCTCTTGGCCCTTTAATTTCATCTTCTTTTCATAACACCAGATCTTGTCTGTCTTTCTTTTCAATGTGGTCAACTATTTTGTAGATCATTATTAGACCTCTTTCTCTTCTATGTCACAAAGTTAGCAGTCCCATTTCTTTCAATCTTTCTTCATAGGGTAGGTCATTCAGCTTTGGTACCCACTTTGTAGCAATCTTCTAAATCCTTTCTGACTTCTGTATATCTTTATTCACATGCAGAGACCATACCACTGTTGTACATTCTAACCAGGATCATATGGTGATTATGATGGTCAAATTTCTATCCTTTTGTACTTTTATTTTTGAGGATGGTTGTGTCCAAACAGAATAGTTTATGATTTTCTTTGTGTCTAGAAAATTTTGCAGCTAGATGGTTATAGGAGCTCTATTTTTCTCTTATTCTAAAAGCATTTTTAACATAGAACTATTTTATACTGTTGAAGAATGCCTAAATTTAGTAGAAGAAATTTGCTGTTGTGAAAATAAAAGTTTGATATATCTACCCTTGTAACATTCCTTGGTAAATACACAGCTGATAATGGAGGGCCTAGAGGAGCCTTGCTGCTCAAAGAGGAGTCATACACACATTCTTATCCCTACGATTGGCGTACACGGAAACCTGTCATCATCCGGGCCACCAAGCAGTGGTTCATTGACACTCACCGGATCAAGGAGGCTGCCTTGGTGAGTTCTTATCTTAACATGAGTGACTGCAGGATGAAACTGACTGAAACTTCTATGTACCTACAGGGGAATCACAGTTTGTTATTTTTCTCAGTAATTATTGTCATCAAGAATTCATGAGTCAAAATATTTTTCCGTACAGCTTTATTTACATAAAGATGTAGTGTTAAAACTATTTGGCACAGCATTTTCCTGCAAAACAAATAATTTAAGACTTAAACATATGAACATATGAATAATATTAGTATAGGAAAGGCATATAAAAGGTGGAAATTGAGTGTGGATGAGAGCAACAATAAAGTAAACAGGAATCTAGATGACAGGTGAAGAAATAAAAATACTAAATAATATAAAAATTAAAGAAAACAAAAGGGACATGGGATCATATATATGTATGATGTTTGACTGACTGTGTGATGGTATTGTTTGGCTGTGTGGCTCTCCGTGTTTGACTAGTCTTGAATTCTCTCTCTCTCTCTCTCTCTCTCTCTCTCTCTCTCTCTCTCTCTCTCTCTCTCTCTCTCTCTCTCTCTCTCTCTCTCTCTCTCTCTCTCTGTATATGTGTACTGTGTGTGTGTTTTATATTCATTTTCTTAATTTACACCACTTCCTGTTCACTGAATACAATGTGTGTGGTAAAATGATATTTAAAAAAGACCAATTTACATTCTCTTTTGTCAGGCTGCCCTGGAAGAAGTTGAAATACTCCCCCAGCGGCTGGAGGCAGGGATGATCTCTCAGTTGAAGAATCGCCCTTATTGGTGCATCTCTCGTCAGCGTGTCTGGGGAACGCCAATCCCTGTATTTTATGACCCAGACACTAACCAGCCTATTGTAGAAAGGTAAGACTTGAAGAGGAATTTTACTTATGGAAAGAGTCTTCTAATGCATCTTGGAGGCTTAACCCTTTCAATACTGGGACACGTTTTTACCTTGAGATTTGTGTACGATTAGACCGTTTTATTGACATAAGGAAGTGTCTATGGGAGTCAGAAGATTAATGGTCACAGTCTTCACTATTTAAATCCCACACATGAGTTTCTGAAGTTGTCATGGCACTGAAGGGATTAAAAAAACATGTTGATTTTGTGCAGCAGTAACTTATTTGATTTCTGATATGAAAATTCATTCTCTCTCTCTCTCTCTCTCTCTCTCTCTCTCTCTCTCTCTCTCTCTCTCTCTCTCTCTCTCTCTCTCTCTCTCTCTCTCTCTCTCTCTCTCTCTCTCTCTCTCTCTCTCATAAAAAGAAGTACAATTTGCCATTATACAGTACTTCACTTTACAATCTTTCCTCACCACTACCTATTGCCTGATTATGGATAACTGTGCTGGTGTAAGTGGAGGATCTTGCAGCTATAAAACAAAATAATGGCATCACTTTACACTTTTCCCACAGGAGTATCATTCAGCATGTGGCCAAAGTGCTGGAGGAGGAAGGGAGTGATAGTTGGTGGAGTAAGGGAGAGAATGACTTACTTCCTCCAGCACTGATAGAGAAACTGCAAAAGAATGGCAAACCTCTACCAAAGAAAGTAAGCCCCATATTACTGTGTCAGGTCATGGCTTAATGCACTAAAGGATATACTTATATGAAGAAATTTGTTTAGTCTTGGTAATTAGATATTCACGTAATAGAAAGAGGTTACATTGTATTACTTGAGGGGACCACAAAACATTTAAGATTCTGATGATGGAATTAGCATTAAGTTCTTATGTGAAACAGTTCATGGCATTTTTCTATCATTATTGTTATTTACTACCTGTTAGGGATCAGACATTCTAGACATCTGGTTTGATTCTGGTTCTTCATGGCACTGTGTCTTGGGAGAACCCAAGGCTGATCTCTACTTGGAGGGAGTGGACCAATTCAATGGATGGTTCCTTTCATCTCTGCTCACATCTGTAGCAGCCACTGGGAAGGCTCCATACAGGTGTGTTGCTTGCTCAGCTTTGATGGAAGATCATTATCAGACAAAAAAGGGCAAACCTCAGGGTTTACCTACAATGTTGCCAGAGTTAACTTAAAAGAAAGTGTAATTAAGTAAAGTCAGATTCTTATAATCTTCCATTCAGACAGCTTGTTTGAATGAATTTTCCACTTCACACCCACCAGATATGTGTAGGATGCACATGTGTCATTCCCAATGAGACTAATTCATATGGGGATCTTTTATTATAAAGAAATCGTGACAAAAGTGTATTACCTTTAGTGAGTGTCAACTGTTAAACTGCAGAATGGTAGGAAGACTCTTTTGCTATTGTCACACTTTATGTAGATAAGATTACTTTCACTGTGTTTAGTCTTGTAATACATTAATGCTCTGCAAATGGCAGCATGACTGTGGTGTGCTCCAACATTTTGTGTACATGAGTGACCCTTTCCTCATCAGAATGTACAATGACCATGATTTTATTTTATTTTGTGTTTATTTATTCATTTGTTTAATCAATTAATTCATTTTGTTTTTTTATACCTATATTTAGTTGTAGTAGTGTTTATATGTTTAGTTTCTTTCTAGTTCATTTATTTATATATAAATTAATTTATTTTTATTTATTTATCTTTATTTTTTATTTGTAATTATATTTTCTTATTTATTTATCTATTTATTTTTATATATTTATTTTATTTATTTTTTTCTTTCAGGATGCTGTATGTGCATGGGTTTGCCCTGGATGAGCATGGCCGCAAGATGAGCAAGTCTCTGGGTAATGTAGTGGATCCACAGGAAGTGACTGATGGAGGGAAGGATTCCTCCAGAAAGCCTGCCTATGGGGCTGATGTGCTCAGGTAACCACCATCACCACCATTCTCACTGTCTCCACTCACTTATCATCTTCATTGCCAGAACAATTAATATGAAACATTGTCATCATCATTACCATTCTATTTATATTGAAAAGGTTTGAAGAGGATTGAGGTATAACATTGTAACCATCTTCAAAACATGCCCCACAATTTTTTTTTCTTGTTTTCTCTCTCTCTCTCTCTCTCTCTCTCTCTCTCTCTCTCTCTCTCTCTCTCTCTCTCTCTCTCTCTCTCTCTCTCTCTCTCTCTCTCTCTCTCTCTCTCTCTCATCTTTTTTTTTTCTCCTCTTTGGAGCTTTGTGTCACAGCTACAAGGCACTACATTACTTTGGTATCTGAGAAAAATTTTCCACTTCACACCCACCAGATATGTAGAAAAAGTCATTCAAGCCAGTAAGTACTCTCAGTATTTCATACCTTTTTATGGTAGACTCTGGAATTCCCTCCCTGTGTTTGCATTTCCAACTTCCTATGACTTGACTTCATTCAAGAGGGAGGTTTCTAGACATTTGTCCCTATCCTTTGACTAATTCTATCGGCTCTATAAGGAGACTGACATCTGAGTGGGCCTTTTTTCTTTATATTTTTGTTGCCCTTGGCCAATCCTCCTCTCTTACAAAAAAAAAAAAAAAAAACACACATAACCACAAATATTAACCTTTGCAGTTTTATCCACAACTGCATTTTATGATAAATACATATCTGGCTCTCCCTTTGTCCCAGCAGAACTTTGAAATTTAGTATCCAATACATCTCTGCTGTATAGTACTACAATGCCTTAGAAGGAAAGTATCTCACTGGAATAAGTTTTTAGATTTGAGTCTTGATATCATATTGTCTGGATTGGTGTGTGATGCAGGTGGTGGGTTGGAAGCCATGCAGCAGACCACTCCACCATGACCATTGGGCAGCAGCATCTTGAACAGGGACGGGACAGTGTTCAGAAGATACGTGCTGTGCTTAGATTCTTGCTTGCTTCTGTCAAGGATTACCAACCCTGTCAGCACAGTCTCCCTGTCCAGGACTTGAGACCCATTGACCGCTACATGCTGCATCTCCTTCATTTCCATATACAAAAGGTAGGTTTATTTTGGTTACCAATGGCTAAGAATGCTGTGTTGCTCAGTATGGAAGCCTCTACTTGTTGCATCACATGTAAACATTTATTGTCTAAGGCCCATCATATAAGTATATTTATCATTAGTAATCTAATCTCATATTTTGCCATACTATGAAATGGACATCATTTAGGTATGATATCCAAGACTGGTAACTACATCACTTCTTGAATCAAGTTGCATAAATGGTAAACATCATTTGGAATAAATGGAAATCATCCTTTCTATATGCTGATGTGGTATCTTACCTGCCAGTTATTTAATATTCCAGATTTTATTTACAGCAAGTTATATTTCTGCCTATCAGAACCTTTGATTATACACTTTTTTGTCTGTGATTAGATTTCTTAACATTTTCATCCAGGTTTGGTTGCACTACAACAACATGCGTTACAACTGGGTGGCCAAGGCTTCCCTCACATTCATCAATAACACACTCTCAGGCTTGTACATCTCTTCCATTCGGGACAGGTGAGAAGGTTCTCTCTCTCTCTCTCTCTCTCTCTCTCTCTCTCTCTCTCTCTCTCTCTCTCTCTCTCTCTCTCTCTCTCTCTCTCTCTCTCTCTCTCTCTCTCTCTCTCTCTCTCTCTCTCCACATCTGGTGCAAGAGAGTTAATTGATATATTTTATTGATTTGGTGATGTGATAATACAAGAATAAGAATTTTAAGAAGTATGGGGATGACTGGATAACGTATTGAACATTTTGAAGGGAAGGGTAGACCAAGGAAGAGTTGATGAATAACACTAAGCACATAGCCATATCAGTACATTCAGGTGGGCAAGCTGCCTTCAGATAACAAAGACTAATCCTTCATAGTGTATAACATGTATTTCAGAAGAAAAGTTATAATTTTTAAATCAACCCATTACTCAAAAGTTCGATTGATGCAACAGACTGTACTGTGATGCTCGTCTGGGTAGCAGGCGTATGTCAGCCCTGTTGGTCCTCCATCACCTGCTACACCAACTGTTACTCTCTTTGGCCCCCATCCTTCCCCACCTGGCAGAGGAAGTGGCACAGCACTTCACTGATGCTAATGGTGAGAATGTATAATGTAGTACATATTGTATAAAGAGTCTTATGCCATATTGTAATGAGTAGTGCTGTTTTACACATACATATTGTACAATTCTAGTGCATGATTTTTATTCCAGCTAAGTATATCTTACCAGACTTTTTATGTATGTTTTACCAAAAACTATGTCTCTTAGTGTTATTTATCATGCATGGACCATGAGTGGAGATGTGACAATTGAGTATATTGCAGACTGGCGTGTGTTTCATCAGGTCATTACAGAGCTGCCCTCATCATGGCATCAACCACAACTTGCCAGTGCATTTGAACAGTGTCTCACTGTTCGTGAAAGACTTTTTAAGTCCTCCCCAGCTTCAGATTGGTCTAAGCTACAAGTTCACATTACAGCTGAGAAGAATTTAATGGAGAACCTGAGGGTAATTAGCTTTATACAAGATCTTGATATGACTTTTCACCACTATCAGTCACTATTTCTTAAGCTTTACAAAATTTTCTCTTGAAAAGCTCATCAAAATAGTACATTCACTCTCATTTCTGTGCATTCCTGACTAAGTATGCATTCCTTTGGCAATGTCTTGGCTCCATCTAGCTTTCTAAATTACATGTTTGCTAAGCATCTCACATACATAGCTGTCATATGCCTTTTTAAGAATCCCTAAAAGATGCAAAGTCAGGTGCAAGAATTTGGGTTTACTAACAGCTTACATTAGATAATAATAGTAAAAAAAATGGCAATGGTTTCAATCTGGTTGAAACATATTGCCCATAAATTAAAATAGGATATTCCCAGACTATGTACAACACTTTGGATTTTTTTTATACCTACAACTAAAGGTAGCAGATTCATGGTCGATACAATATCAGAACATTAACTGATCAGCCATAGTTTAGTGTGGAAGGAATCAAGTCATAATATCATGTGTTTTCCTTCTCATACAGCTGCTGCAGACTAGTCACACATCCTCCCACTCTGGTCTTTGTGAATTGTTGCAAGTATCTCATGTCACCCTTGAAACTAACCAAGGTAAGTCTTATATTCTTTCAGTATATTCCAAGATCCTCTACAAGGGAATAGTCATATGGTTACCTGTAGGTAACTTGAAGAGTATTGGAAGCACTGTTCAGCTTCCACCCATGAGTGATGCAGGCAGTTTTATTTATAGTGGTACCCATATTAGGGCCCATATCACCATCCAAGTACATCTTTGGTGTAACCACCTAAAATCTGGGTATCATGGTGACATGTAGGTAACTTTAAACCACTCAAGAAATGGCAAAGTATGGAGGCGGTACGTGGTGGGATTCGAACCTATGTGTAGACGTCTGCTTGATCCCACGCTTACCACCTTATCTACTACGCCACTGTCTCCCTAAATTAATATTATAAGTATATTTTCAGGCAGATTTTATATCATGTGTTTCTGCATATATATATATATATATATATATATATATATATATATATATATATATATATATATATATATATATATATATATATATATATATATTTTTTCTCTCTCTCTCTCTCTCTCTCTCTCTCTCTCTCTCTCTCTCTCTCTCTCTCTCTCTCTCTCTCTCTCTCTCTCTCATGAATGATGCCACATTTGTGGGAAAAGCTACTTGCATTAGAAGAAATCTTACCCAGTCCTAAATTTGATGTTATTTCTAAATCCAATGAGGGATGGCTGTGCACATGGCTGTAAATTATGTGCCTGGATGGCTCTGCACATCAGGACAGTAAACTTGATACCTTAGTTGTAGAAGTATTTTTTTTTTATTTGATAAGATATATTATAGTGGCATGACAGATCACTGTTGGAAAACAATATACTAAATGATATACATTAAAATGTGATGATTCCCATTGACAGCTGACATCAAGATGGAAATAGTTAGTAATTGGATAGGACATGTTTATGCTGCACTAAACTTACATTTTTGTGTGGTATTTGCTGTATCCATGATTGATTGTTTCAATATTTTATTGTTTATCTTTTCTCCCTTTCTCACTCTCCCTTCATCTAACACATCTCTTCTTCCTTCTGAACATATCATAACTTTTCCACAGAGGAGAAAGATGGCTTTTCCTTAAGACTTTCAAAGGCAGAAGGTGGCAAATGTCTAAGATGTCGGCGTTACACAACAGAAGGAGGAGCAGAGTTGTGTGCCCGTTGTTTGGAGGTCATCTCTTCGCATGAATAGGAGGTGGAGCTTACTAATGCAACACTAGTTTGCCCAGGTTCAAAATTATGTCAGAGTTTCTTTACCTAATGATATGATTGTAAAGTATTTTGTAAATATACACTATGTAGGTTGTTCGATTAAGTGCTGATATGTAAAATATTGTGTAAATATGAACTACAAGTAATTCAATACAGACAAGAAAACTTTTATTAAAAAGTCAACTTCTAATCTTTTTTTATTTTTGCCATATGAAATTGTTTGTATAATTTAAGACTTTTTTTTTTTTTTTTTTTTTTTTTTTTGTGTGTGTGTGTGTGTGTGTGTGTGTGTAATTCACTGTTTGATCTGCTGCAGTCTCTGACGAGACAGCCAGACGTTACCCTACGGAACGAGCTCAGAGCTCATTATTTCCGATCTTGGGATAGGTCTGAGACCAGGCACACACCACACACTGGGACAACAAGGTCACTCCTCGATTTACATCCCGTACCTACTCACTGCTAGGTGAACAGGGGCTACACGTGAAAGGAGACACACCCAAATATCTCCACCCGGCCAGGGAATCGAACCCCAGTCATCTGGCTTGTGAAGCCAGCGCTCTAACCACTGAGCTACCGGGCCGTGTGTGTGTGTGTCCTGTACACTTTCTCTCATGGTGACCACACAGCTGCTGCACAGCCAAGCCTCCAATGTGTCACTGTAACAGTTATCTTCTTTATCATGTCTTCTTTCAAATAAGTAGATGCCACTCGTAGATATATTTCTAATAACCTGAGAGTGTTATCCCCACTTAATTTACTTTCTTTTCTGATAATTACCTGTTTGAGAATACTAATCCTATGTTATTTTCTTGTGTAACTTAAATTATCTCAGCTTTCATCTTGTAATCAAACATAAATTTACTCTTTTTTGTCAAAGTCTATAATTTATCACCTGAGACTTCATTTCCACATACATCCTCTTTTAATGTTTCACAATAATAGTTTCTTACTTTCCTTAACAGGTCTGCATCTTCTGCAAACAAGCTGGTTACCCACTCCACTATATTGTTTAAACATATGCACTGCAAACATGATTGGTGCCAGAACAAATTCTTGCAGAACTCTATCTGGTAATGTGCACCATCCTGATTTCAGATCTTTAATAGTTATTATTTTCCCACTCTTGAAAGTCTTTCATGTATTTTAAGAGAAAATTCTTCTCTCTGCCATTTTTTTTATTATTATTTATTTATTTACTTTTTTTTACCAAACCAGTGTCTTGTAACATACTTTATTTTGAAAAGCTTTTCAAGGTCATGTTATACACAGTTCACCCAACCATCTCTTTCTTGAAGTAAAACAGGTTCATGGAACATAGACTTCCTTTTAGAAATCTGATATTTTGTGAAAGGTTCAGTTTCCTCAAAATACTCCATTTATTACAAACAATTTTCTGCACAGATCTTGTTAATACCAGTATATAATATACTGGATCTTCATAATCCTTATGTATTTGTTTTCTTCATATCTCTTAGAAAGGTTATAATTATGCAAAATACATATTTTTTTAAGCTATTCACTGCAATCTTTCAACATACAGCATTATATTCCATTTGGGCATGACACTATTGACATCAAGTTTTTCCATCAGATTTTGTATATCATTCAAGTATTTTTATCTTACACTAGTATGTTGTGGAAACTCATTCTCTCTTATGAAGACAGGTATTCACCTTTATATGATACTCAACTTTTATTTGGTTTTTACTACCCTAGTTCTCCTATACAATCAGTTGTTTCGCTTTTACAATATCCCGAGTACCCACTTTATATGCAAGTACAGTGACCCTCAGGTTTTGCTTTTTTCATGGTTCATTTATCACCCATTCATTTTTCCCATTCATTTTTCACAGTTCACCAATGGAACCTAACTACTGCATTTTTACACATTAAACTGGGAAATCCCACTGTACTGTATTATGAAAAAGTCATTTTCTTTGAGAAAGGTCAATTACACCCTCTCTCCTCTTTCTGTCTTGCTCTAATGTAGATTAAAGTGCTTTAAAGGTGACTTTTGAATATATTCCTTTGTAAAACTGGTTTCACTGTATAGCAGTATTTGTTTGGGTGAATGATCGCTATGCTACAAGGCAATGGCCCCTCCTGCCTTGGAGAGCGTGACAAGTAACTTACTGAGCACTAGACTAGAGAAAAAGTACAAAATTATTTGCTTTTATCTTAATTTTATTGCTTTATTCTTGTGTTTATTTTATTAATGCAACATATGCTTTATTAATTCTGGCAACAATATGTTTACATATGATATTTCACAATTTTCATAGGCTTAAGGGGACACTTATGAAGATACACAACTCTTTAGTGGGAGTTAAGTGCAAAGATTTTTTCTAATTACCTTAATTTTATTGGTTTATTCTTGTATATATTTTATTTATGTAACCTGTTTTGTATTACTTTATACAATAACTGTATTTGGATATAATATTCCATTATTTTTATGGGTTTTATGGCCATTTATGAAGGTCTTGGAGGTTGGAACACATTACTATTTTTTTTTTATTCATTCTTAGTCAATATACAATCACTTGCTTTACAATTGGATTTTCAGAAACCAATCATATGTGGAGGAATACCTGTACTGTATATAGAATTTTACCTTTTTTTTCTGCTCCAGTAGTCTTTAGATCCTTTTAAATGTCTCCTACTTACTAACTTACTGACTTCCTCTCTGTGTAGAGTTTTGCATTCACATGTCTATTGAATAGCTTGGGTTGATTCATATTTTTTTTTTCAGCTGTATTTCTTTAAAAACACAGACTATTGTAATATAGTATGCTATTTAATAGCTGAAGTTGATAAAAGTGACTTTGTCCATACCCAATAAATAAAGTAATAAATTCTACATGAAAATACTTAATGAAATTTATTTTAAATAAACAATTTCTTATACATATCTCAAAAATTTTGAAGACCTCAGCTTTTAAATGAGACAAATCCTTTCCAATATCTCTTTACTGTAAATGAAAATACTGATGTTCGTTTAGCTTGAAATGTAATTTTTCTCAAAAATGGGGTTTTGGTATTTATGATATTCTCTAAAATGGCAGCAGAGTTCAGGTTGGTCTGTTCCTCAGGGCCAGTAGAATCCAGCTTTGTGGAAAAAAAATCTTGAACAATAACAAATATCTCTTTAATAGTCATAGCAATCACTTAATCAAGGCAATATTCAAAAACAAGTAAGAAATATTCACCTTTTGAATTTCATGACTAATGAAGGACAGAATTTTTAGAGGAGCTAATCTTTAATAACCCATGAACACTTATGTGGAGAGGTTATACTTACTGTGTCTCATAAATGACAACTACATATATACAGCAGAGTAACTTTACTTAGATCAGTATTACTTTACAACAATGGAAATATTCTTATTGTATGTGATGACAGATCAACTGCCATGAATTCATATTTTCTTCAGTTGATTGTTTTAGGGCATCCTTGATATTCACAACTATTTTGTGGCTTCAAGAGTTAACCTCCTGACTGTTTTTTGGTGGCAGGGAGATGAATTGAATAATATTTCTTTATTCTGTTCACTAATGAATGATGGTATTACTGACTAAATCCAGTATATGCTGATTAAAATTCCAATTAAATAAAAGACATTAAAGTATGATGTACTGGCATCATTATATCATATATGAACTACCAATGACTGAAATTTTAAAATGCTTAAATTCATAAATAAATTAATATTACTAATATCAAGACGCATACAGTACAGATTTTACAGAAGCTTTCTCTAAGAAAAGAAAAGGCTAGTGAAATTATTTGTGATTACATAAATGGTTAACCTCCTTTTTTAGAAAATATCACTGCAATTAACATTTATATACTGTTTGCTCCACAAGCACTGCACTGTTCTGTGAATAAACTTTTCTAAAACTGACTTCTACTAATCATGAGAACTCTATACCTTGGTCAGCCATGGCTGGATAGCAATGCTTTTATCCACCTAAGGTGTGACACAAGCATCATAAGAAATTAGATAAGATCATCCACTTTAATCCTTAAAATGATACTGTATAGGATGTAAATGACAATAACATGGAAGTCTGCAGAATTAATGTAAAGCTACATGTTTCAGGCTTCAATGAGGTACTAGGACTCAGAATGCCTACTTGGTGTGTTTTGTGTGCTTAATGGCAAAACTTTTTGAAAGTACCACAAGTCCAATGGTTATTCCTTTTAATTTTTGTAATGGTGAGTTAAAACTTGTGAATACTAAGGGTGCCCTGCATTACTTGTTTAAAAAAATAACTCCTTCACAAAGAAAATTGCTGGAAGAAAGAGTTACACAATTTTCTGTAAGTGGTTATAACTGGACAATAGTAGAAAACAATCTGCACATTTCAGTAACACTTGTTGACAGCCCTTCTAGATTATTTTTATCATTCAGATGCCAGTGTTTATGACACCCCTCAATCATATCACTGCCCTATAAAAATAGCTTCATATTAAAGCTAGAACAACTATTAACTACCGTGTTTTATTTGTCAGGAAATTCAGCTTCCCGAACAAAATGTATCATTTGCATATCTCTCTCTCTCTCTCTCTCTCTCTCTCTCTCTCTCTCTCTCTCTCTCTCTCTCTCTCTCTCTCTCATTATATAAAGGTTAGTTACAGAGTAATATACAGACCTAGGTACAACTTCTACTCTGATACTGACACCTATCAACTCAATGAACATGAAAACACTTAAAATGATAGACGTGAAAGAGAAGACAATACCACACACACACACACACACACACACACACACACACACACACACACACATATAATACAGGCTAACATATCCCACAAAGGATGTATTCAAGAGTATTCAAGACAGGGTCCTTCATGTACAGTACACACAGACACATGCTAGCAGTCATGCCCTCCATGGGAAAATGATGAATTTTCACCAAGTGGTATGTGAGAGGGCCCATGGGTACAGTGTGTGTGTGTGTGTGTGTGTGTGTGTGTTCTTGATATTTTACAGTTCTTAGTTTAATAACAAACAATAACTCATGAAATAATAGATGCAGGCTGGATATCCATTTTTCTTAACTCTTAAGTGACAGGGCAGGTTGTCAAGAATCGCTGTATCAGGATAGGAGCAGGTATCTAAGGAAAAGGGATAGCTCTTCTTACTGCTACATTTCCTTAGATACTTGACCTAGATTTATTTGATAATGCAAGTGCTCATGCTTCTACTTTATGACTGCCTTTTTGCTTGAATTCTAAGTAATAATGTAATCTATCAACTTCCCTTGCTGTACTGCTGCAGCCCAATGTGTGTCATATTGAATGCATATGACTAAAGCTACAGCCAACATGCACAAGTGTCTACTTGATATCAGGGACCACATACTAAGAATTTTACACTTGTAGCATCTGACCTCACAAGTAGTTATAAACTTGGAACTTACAGATCAATATCATTTTCTTTACCGAACTCTCTTTCTAAAGTACTTTGTGAACTTCTTTTAAATTGTTAGTGCATTCTCTGTATAACATCCACGAAATTCTGCATATTATTGCATAGCCAACCATTAGCTCTGAGGCAACTTTATGTGTCTTGCTGCTTGCTGGACATTTGATCTAATTTGGAACAATGTCTATTACTTTAATTTGTGGACCATTGTGGCATAAGCTTAACTTCTCTATGGAAACTAAGTTTGGATTTTGTGAGAGAGAGAGAGAGAGAGAGAGAGAGAGAGAGAGAGAGAGAGAGAGAGTAATATTCTAACTACTCATATAATCAAAATTACAAGAGAAAACAATTAATAAAGATTGCCTGATTTGAGAAGAGGATAATTTTGTACATATCTGATACAGAGAAGCTTTTTTTTTTTTACTAAATAAAGAGGAGAAAAGAAAAAAATACCAAAGCTTCTCTAGGTAAAAGTGTACACAATTCAAGGGTATCATGAAACAAAGTTGAAAGTTAATGGAATGTGCAGTGGAAGTCTTCTAGAGCTTATGAATTTTGAAACCAATGATACATTTTGAAAACACAAACTACTCAGTTACAATGATTCTTTTATTGATTAACTAACTTAGTAGTTTCTGGGAAGAAATGTTACTATGAATGGCTCTCAATATTCAAAACTGTCACATGGTAATTCAGCTGATTCTTTGAATGACTATAAAGAATAATTTCAACAAGATTGTACACTTTTAGCCATGGTAGTTAATGAATTCATAAATGTTGGATGGCTTTATAATTAACCCTCTCACATGCCACATGCAAATGCATGTCAAACTTTCATGTGAAACTGTACCAATACACAAGTAAATCAAAACATTTATTGAAATCTATTAAAAATTAAGTTTATGGTGTATGTGCTTAAGTTTTTGGTGAGTCAAAGATGATGACGAGTTTCACAAAATTAATGAATTAGCAACACTGATGGTTCCTGGAATAGGCCGACAATTAGGTATTTTGTCAGTTGCATCATGCCATTCAGACTGCCTGAACATAATCCAAGATGTCTAAGATATTAATGATGTATTCACAAGGACAACAGTACAATTGTAAACATCATCAAAAGATGGTTTAGGTAATGTGTAACACAATGTTCACACAAAAAATTCTGAGCTACAAACTTGTTAATATTTTTTTTTTTTTTTTTTTTTACCTTTTTGAAAGAAAATGAGTGAAAATATTTTTCCTTGTGAATTTTGCAATATATAATAACACTCCTTCTAAATAAAAATTTTGGGAGGTGTACAGAGAGGGTACAAATACTTGCCAACAGATGTATTAGAAAGAAAACTTGTGAAATTTACTGGTGTATGAGAGGGTTGATATCCAAGATAGTTCAGAAAAAAAAAAAAAAGATGCACAAGAGAAACAAGTTCCCTTCTTATACTGAATGAATCCCTAACTAGCATGTGGGAAAAATCCAAAATGTGACCTGTTTCATGGTTTGTAAGATTAAGAGTTCATTTGCTACAAGGAGCATATTACCAGATATTTGAGAAGCATTAACATCTGCAGTTTTAAGTTGTTTATGCCAGAATAGTTAACTGAAGAGGATGTAGTATGCATATGTTTCACTCATTAGCACATCAGTTCTTGCAGCTTTGCATCACCTGTCACTTAGGGGTTAACACTTGCAAGTTTCCTGCAACCTAATATTGTGAATATTGTATCACAACAATACCAGTCAATGGGTAGAGACATCTACGACAGATTGTTTATCACAATACATTTCTGAGAAAAATCAGTCACCACTGCCAGTACAACATGGGCATTATTTAAGATATTTAGTATATACTTATGAAATTTAAGGTTCTACTTTATCGAACTGCTTTAGAGTTTTATAATCTGGGAAATAATGACAATACTGTACAATGCAACCTCAAAATAGGGAGTGAGGAATTCCAATATCCATTGTGGTTCATTCATGTTTTTTTTTAAGATTTGACAAATATACTACAAGGCTATATCAAAATATCAGTCAACAAAATATTGCATATGTATTTATTCTACTGAGTTCAAGGTGGTTTAGGTGGTAATGTGTCTAACTAATGCAGGAAGTCTCCATTTATGGTCAGCCTGCTCTTTGGTTCAACCAGCTTAAATGGGTGCCGGCAAAAAATTACTAGAAAGATTAAAGAAAAGAGAGAAATGAACTGCTAATCTTACTCTTTGGGCCAATGTCCAGGATTGACTAGCGCCAACAGCAACATCGTCCATTCTCCTCAGAATATAGCACATGTCTTTACATAAACGTATCTCTCTTCTATCATTATTTTTCAGTTAGGATAAATACAAAGTTTATGAAACTCTTGTATTTAAGAATTTTGGAATGAATACATAATATTGTTGACTGAGAAGGAAGAAACAAATATCCAAAATAACCTAGCCCAAGGATCACATTTCATACTATCTCGATGTTATCACAAAGATGGTGTCTAGCAACAAACCTCGCATTTCTAAATATTAGACAAAACCAAGGCATAGAGATATTGCACTTCAATTAGATGCAACTCTTGCATGTCATTATTTTTGGTTGTCTTCACAAAACCATACTTATAGCACAATATTAAAATCAAACATCTTTTACAATATGAATAGCAAGAAGTGAGCTTTTACTGAAGAGAATACATACTTTTCAATATCAATACACTATATCAAAGTATTGAGGAATATATTCATGAATCTCTGTACTCTGACTATCATTTGATTAAAACTATTCAATGCATAGTAAAAACAAAAGTTTGTGGCAATTTTTTAAAATCCTGTCCCTTGTGTCACAATGTTATGCACACCAAACTCCCTCTATTATTTAACACTATTTTTGTTGCTATAACAACTTAATTACCTCATTAATTCCTATGGGACACAATTTTCAATGTATTGGTTGATTTTTTTTTTTTTTTTTTTTTTTTTTGCATTACTGGATCTCTCAATAAAGGTAAACAAATATATATATATATATATATATATATATATATATATATATATATATATATATATATATATATATATATGAAAATATATTCAGAATAATCCCGAGAACTATAAATTTTCTTCCAACTAAAAGTGAAAAAAATAGTCTTATTAGGTCTATTAGAAAATTCACAAAGTACATTTGATAAATTCTCTATTAATATTTGTCTCTGAATAACTTGAAAAATTACTCGTTTGCTTTTGTTTTTCAAGACTTTTGTAGTAATCATGTATCAAATAATGAATCTAAAACTTATCAGGAATATCTAAAGTGCAAGTATAAAAACATTTAGACAAAACCAACAAAAATAACTGA
The DNA here is from genome assembly GCF_017591435.1 of Portunus trituberculatus. Lineage (NCBI taxonomy): Eukaryota > Metazoa > Arthropoda > Malacostraca > Decapoda > Portunidae > Portunus > Portunus trituberculatus. The sequence continues at coordinate 3,548,481 of NC_059270.1, forward strand.
CATTTAAAGTATTGTGACATGGTCCCCATAATCTTTTGTTTTGTTGTAAAAGAAAAGCTTACACTGAGTTAGCAATAAAAGTTCCTGCCTGTCATATAATTGACAACCATGGTATACATTTCCCACAGACTCCAGTATTTCATTATCATTACTATCTTTTTTTGTAAGGTTTCAGAAATAAAAGCTTATGCCATTTTGTTAAATTATTTTCACATAAATATATATGCTTTTTTCCATACTGGTTTATAAGCTTTAAGCCAAGTAAATCTTAACTTCAGAATGCAGTTGCAAGTGTCAGTTAGTTAAATTATCTTAATTTTGCCATAATGATGCGTTAATTTTATTTACAAGTTACCTTTATTTATTATACACAATATCCTTTAATTCCACATTATAAAGATAAAGACCATTACAATATTCAACAGCTGAGACCAGAATGTGTTGCCAACAAATACATCATTTGTCAGAATCAAATGCTCCCTAAACATGCAAATATATACATAGTTTGTTTATTTTATTTTTTTATTTTGTTTATTTTATTTTTTTCATTTAGGAGCAGTGTGAAATAATATTCACTTGTAGGGCTAGTGAAATAAATTAATTAATAAATAAAAACCAAACACCCAATACATTTCTCCTCTTATGATGCTACATTCAAAATTCATGCAGTGAGTATTATTCAACAGAACACAGGTTGACCATCAATAGTTCAGCATTGTCCCCCCACGGGAGGGGTACACATATCACCTGTGAGCTTCTGTAAGCCATGAGTGACGTCATAACTCCACTGTAGTGCCCTGCGGAACATTCCGTAATCTTCCGGAAGCTCCCAGAGCACGTTTTGGAACACAAGCTGCCGTAAAGTGGGAGCACAAATGATAAAAACCACACTACCATGCTCCGTGTTTGTTATAAGGTAAGCAGATGAAAAAACAAGTGATCAAGTTTTACATAATCTAATTGAGATATGTGAATCCTGGGTTCTTGTTGGTGCAATCCAGGTGCAAAATAATGAGGTGAGATTGATTGAGATTCATGACCATACTGTATTGCATAACGGTGAATCGTATAGTGGAGAATATCTGTACTACTTCATTTCTGACTGATAGCAATGGAATTGGTACAGCCAATAATGACGGCAAAGAAACTGAGCAAATTCTTTTCTATTTCTTTATCATAAACTATTGAAAAGCCAGTGTTGTATAATTCACAAAAGCTTTGCAGGTGATATGAAAGGTATATAGCATATCTGTGGGAGTGTACACATGAAAAACATCTTGTTACTCAACTGTTAATTCTGTACTTAAATTGTTAATGTGAGTATGTGCCCAAGATCACTGTCAGTCTTGGCCAGGTACTAACACTGTTCCCTTTCTCCCATGCAATTGGCTCAAACTAGTTCAATAATGTGCAGAATCTATCATCAACTGAGAATTTTAAAAATTTTTGTTGCTAACTGTATCATTTATGAGTGATAGATAGTGTGTGCACACTACACAACAAGAAGCATTTTCTTGATTCACTGGAATCATGGCAGGTCCTAAAACCAAGAAAGTTCAATAATAAAAGGAAAAAACTAATTCAAATGGCACTCAATATCATGAGGTCATGTCCCTGTATTCTAATCTAATCTCTCTTTGATAATGCAAATCATTAATCTGGCATTCTACAGCTCCCAGTGATGCTGGACTAGTGATAGTCAATCTGTAATAATTATGATAATAATAACAATAATAATAAAAAATAAATTAAATTAAAATAATAATAATAATAATAATAATAATAATAATGATAATAATAATATGAAGTACATAAAATATGTAAATAAAGAGATACAACAAAAATTGCCAATTCTGCTTCTAATTTAAAAAAAAAAAAAAAGGAGACTCCAAAGGGTAAATTACTACAGATGCATTGCTTTTGAGAATAACAGTGTAATGAATGGGAGTGACTCACTTCTACTTAGAAGAGACTGTAGGAATCTTTTCAAGAAAATTTTCTTGCCATAATCTTTCTTTACAATTTTCAATCACTAAGTTATGGTAACTGAAGAAATATTGAGAAAATTAAGATTAAAATATTCAGCCACAAACAAAATGCAGGCAATAAGTACTTGACTACCTGGGATGAAGATGTAAAATGTAATTTTCATCAATATAATCATATACAGCTTATCTTACTAGATTTTAGAAGAACCAAAATCTGTAAAAGATTGAATTCACCTTGCCATTACAACATAATACAACACATAACAATTCATATGATGCATTTTGAGCATACACTGTTTCTTGTCTTCACTAGACCACACTTTTCTCCCAAAATGCACTTCTTAAACAAACTTTGATGTAGTTGGGCTAGGTCTCTTGATTCTTTTATTCACATCATTATGGCTAAGCTACATATGATGTGTGCCAGCATATCAAATAACACTACACAATTCCTTGGTATTATGAAATTATCCCTAATAAACAATATCTAATACAAATATTTTGAATTAATCCCTTTGTTTTCTTTGTGAACAAAATAGTTCACTGGTAGCAATAATTTAACTATCACAGAGCTCAACATTCACCATATCATTCTGAAAAGAGCAAGATATTTTTCCCTTGTCATTTTATATTTTGTTCTACTTAGGATACTTGGTTCACTTAAACATCTCTGGTGTCTGTAGCACACCCATCAATTACATAAAGACAGTAGTAATTCAGAAGATATCTTTAATCCTTCCCAATATTCACTTAGTAAGGCTGTGCTCTGATCCAACCTAACCACTGCTCTCGTATGTCTTGCAGTTTTACTATTACAAACAATATCTATGAATTGAAGAATCTAATGAATAGGTGTGGTGAGAGAAGGCAACAGAGCTCTAGCAATGCTAATGCAGAGTTAAATCCTCAAAGCTGTGGAGTGATAAGTACATACAAATACTTACAATATTTCTGTATAACAAATGCACACATACTGTATGACATAATGGCTTTATATAATAAATGAATGAAGAGGAATATCTGAGCACATGTCCTCACAGACTACATACTTCACCTTCATGCCATCTGTGTTCCAACTAATTTTCTCATATTGTTACTTTTACTTCACTAATCGTATAAAAATTCCTTTCATGATAAATATACAAGTAATACAAGCTTGATCAAATCAAATGGAAAGTTTTATCAAAACTACTAAAAGAATAGTAATTGCAGTCATGGAATATTAAATTAAATTATTGGTTTAGTGTAAAACCAAGTGGTGAAATATTTCATGAAAGCAACAATTTGGTGCTGCTTTGGCAGAGGATCTGTGGTGGCAATCTTTTCAATACAAAACTAAATGACTTGTTTGTATATTCATTTATTAACATATATTTTTCCTATATATATGTATATATATATATATATATATTACCTATAAACATCAAAATCAAGGCAGCTAAATTAAGGCTATTAAATCATATATCACTACTATAATATTTATCAAGTAAGTGACTTGCCTGAATCTGCCACCTATGCAATAAAATATAATAAATAATAATGGAAAAATAATAATAGGAACTTTCTTACAAGTAACAGTCATTCTAAAGATATAACAAACAACAACAAAAAAATATAAATATAATATTTGAAAGTTCACAGTTGAATTGACCAAACCTGCATCTTGGTCTGCTGGCTGGCTGGCTGGCTGGCTGAGGGACCACTACCATTTCCCACTAGCCCAAATAATGAGGCCAATCACCAAGGCAATTGAAAGACAGATAAGTGTCAGGACAACCACCTTCTGTCTTGATTTTTCCTGCAGTGATTACAATAATAATATTAAATCATTTATACAATAATACACTATTTCAGCATTATGCATTTCAGTAAAGATTTTCAACTCTTTCTGTCCTCAAGCCTTGCCAGATTAAATATTTTAAGGACCACCCATGGTCATGAAAAAAAAACACCTTATAAACAAACACATGACCAAATATTTTTCATTTTTTCAACATTAAGGTAAAATAGACTACTACTAACTTCAGCAGATATAAAATGTAAATCTAATCATTGATAGTCGCAATGGGGAAAAAAATAAATAAAAAAATAAATAAAAATAAAAAAAAAGTTTCTGGAAGTGAAGTGCTTGTTAGCTACTGGCTTCATAGATTTATCAGCAAACCATGGATCACTTTGCATCTTGTGAGATAAAGTATCATACTATAGTCCATACTCAGAGACCACAACAAATTTCCAGGACCAGAAAGACAACAAGCCAGGTTTTCAAAACTGTTTCTTCTTTTATTAAACTAGAAATCTTGCGAATCTATCACCAGAACCATAAAAAAAAACTTAAGTACCATGATGCATTTCCATATTGTTTCAGCTTACTATTTGGTGATTTTATATATCTTCAGAAACTTACATGAGGATTAAAATAATGAAGACTGTGTCCATTAATCTTCTGACCTCCACAGAACTTTCCTTATGTCAATCAAATGGTCTAATCGTACACAAATGTCAAGATAAGAATGTGTCCCAGTGTTGAAGGGTTTAAAACAAGAGTATCTTCAACAAAAGCCTTTGGAAAGCAGTGATGGTGAGGCAGCAAAGCATTTCAGAATACAGGCACCTATATTGTATTAACGCTACTACAACAAGTTGCCTGATTATCAAATGAAACTTAATTTAACTAATAGTGGCAATATACGCAAAAAGATATGTCTACATATGAGTGTACTTATCACATCAGTAATAAAAATAAAAAAAATAAATAAAAATGCACACTTGGACCTTAATCCAAGATATTTACTATAATAGTTTAATATAATTTCCTGTTGATGTGCAGCTTGTCAAAACTGAAAATCACACTCTGATAGGTGGTTCTTTTAGTATAAAGATGGTGTTTAAGTCAGAACCTGTGATAGTTTCAGATCATGATAGTGCTTCTCAACTGTAATGTTATGACCTTACTTTGAATGGTAAATCTTAAGAAACACGATTTTTACAACCTACACACACTTCATTCAAAAACTCACTTCACAATGTGTCTTACATTATCATCCTCATTTGGGTTTAAGAATGATCTCTACACATCCTGGCTCACACACCATCACTTCAATACCACAAGGACTGTCATCTTGAGTTCTTATGAATCTTAACAAATATGAGAAGAAATACAGAAGAGTTAAGGAAAGCCTAGCACACATCATGATCAAGTATGGATATGGGGACAAATCAGAAAAATTTAAAGAAACTGTGGCTATTTTTTTTATCTTCATTAATTTGCAATGCTGTCACACCCAACCTAGCATCATGGGCAGATGTAATTATGTTTATCCTCAAAATATTGTATTGTTTTATCTTCATTGAGCACAGCAGAAGTATTCATTGTATGTTGATTCTGTTACACAAGGTGTAACACAAGTTTGTGCAAATACTGCTAGAGGTGAAGAGCAGGTCATTCTAAGTGGAAAATATTCTATATAAACATGCATACTGAGGCCTTATTTAGCCATGGTATGAAATCTGAGTGTGGTGGGGTGACACATATGAGAGGACAGTGCAGGTGTTTCTGTAGAAACACCAGGTCAACATGATCCACCTTACTGCAAATATGTGGCTTTTTTTTTTATTTCTTTTCTTTCAAAACCTTGCAGTACAATTTAGATGTATTCACAGTAACCAACTTGCCATGAAACTGGATTCAGCTGATTTGCTGGCAGGTTCACACTTTCCCCTTCCCTGCCTAGGCAGGTGAGATATTACAAAGCTTGTCATCTTATTTGTCATTAATTATAGCAATGTTATCATTGTTTTGGGGTATTACAGTACTCCATAATGAGATGAGTAGTATTGACAGACAGGTGATTTACCAATAAACATTACACAATCTTTGAAATTGTAATTGTAATTATCATATTTGACGGCATATAGGATACATCTTCCCAAAATTTTGGTTCAAAAAACTGTCCTGCATCTAATATGCAAAGTTGAGACCTCTCATAGGCTAATCTTCTCCCTCATATTCACTAACCTATCTTACGATCGGTACTTCTATCTACCCTAACTGCATGCATCATTATTTTAATGCAGGCATTATTATTATTATTATTATTATTATTATTATTATTATTATTATTATTATTATTACCAGTATTATTACTTAAAGAAAAAATTATTATAAAAATCAAAGCAATCTAACTTGTAAGGCTGTGACCCGTTTATAAATATCAACTGATCGGAACTTTGACTTTATGCCATTTGGCAGTGAGGAGTAACACCAAGTTCATGATAAAAAAAACTTGATAGTAAAAGAAAAGAAGAAGAAAGAAAAGTTGATTGTGAAAAAAAAGAGGAAATAGATAAACCTGATACAACAAAAGTGGGAAAACAGCATCAGAGTTGCCATTGCAAAGGCTATCCACCAACTCTACATCCGATCTGATCCAATCATAACAAAATACAACACCCTCACCTAACAGTGAGGGTGTTGATGTGTTGATGTTGATGAGTACAGGAGGAAAAAGATTGAGCTACATAATCTCCTACAAACTACAAGAGGTATATTATGTCAAGAAGCATGACAATAGAGCAGCAGCAAGGTCTTTTGGGCCACCACCTACAGAAAAAAATATGCATATCAGGCAACAGCAAGAAGACCAACTGAAGAGCACAAGGAAAAGCAAACATAACATTCATTGTCCAGCCCCACATTGGCCAGAACTTGAGGATGACATTGCTTTTGTAGCAATGTTTTCTGTTTGTGTAATGTGCAGCTGGATTGCTTTCAACTGTATATGCTTAAATACACTAAAAACCTTTTTCCTGAATTTTACCTGCTGAAATGGTGGTGTGTCTTATATGCCATCAAATACAATAATTGTAATTAACGACAAATAACATAATAGGCAACGTGACACCTTGCATGTCTAGCCAGGACCTTTTGCCAAATGCTTCCTCTCCACCATGTATTCAATGAATTCAACTTCTTTTGTTCTTTTCAAATTCCATATTTTCACATTTCTTTGAGTTTAACTCTATTTCCCACAAGTGGCTTCAATTAGCAATTCTGTATAAGAACGACAGTAATGCTATGCAATCTTCTCTTTTCTACTTCCCATTGCAATTTGGCACCATCTGCAAAGAGGCTTACATAGCTTATAATACCCTCATCTATGCAGATTATGTACACTGCAAACATGTTTGCACCGGTACTAAATCTGTTTCAGGTACAACTAGATATAATTCACTCATCCATCTCTTTCCTGCATCACATCAATCATGCTCTTACCATATTTGATACAATGTGTGTGTGTGTGTGTGTGTGTGTGTGTGTGTGTGTGTGTGTGTGTGTGTGTGTGTGTGTGTGTGTGTGTGTGTGTGTATACTGTATGATGAGAAGTTTGTAAAGAAAGTGTGAGAATGAAACTGAAGCTACAAATAGAAAAGGCCACCAAATAAGAAAAAATAGTGGGTAATGTAGTATGTGTGTGAGAGGTATTAGCTAAGGCTGAATGCTGGGAAAAACATATCAATAAGTAAATAAAAAGGACAGAAGAAATGTCTAGATAGGGAGAGATGGATGCTCTTCTGCCAAAGTCATCCCCTTAGCTTAGAGGATGGTGGCCATCTGAGATATTGACAGATGTATCTAGTTCAGAAATGCCCTTCATCATTCATGTTATGCCTAGCTTTGCTACTGTTCGGTCAAATACAGAAAATGGCAAATTTTCAATTTTCATATATTTAGAATTTGTAAAAATTTCAATTTCTTTCTATATCACACAAAGGAAAAATATATGCATATGAAATTTTTCATTCAAGAGGCAGGTGAGCACTACACAAAGCAAGAAATAACATGTGTACTTAGCATGACTGAGTGATTGTAGAATGGTTCTCACAGTGGAAAGAAAGACTTTATTAAGCTATCTGCATATCATTAAATTATTAATTCCAGAATTTCATTCACAATAATTCACTTCATTAAAGTTTCTAGCATTAAACAATATTTCAGAGACACTGGTAGTATATAATTAGCATGTAAAAGTTATGAGAATGAATCATCTTTGCATGACCTTAACTGGTCCAGCAGAATACTTAATCCAGCAAGGGTGCAAAATGGTGGTATTTCCATACTGTTAAAAATAACACTCTGAATTGTTTGTTGACTTATGAAATTAAAAATAGTTTTCACATAGTTAAATCTTAATGTTATTATTCAACAACTTATAAGAATAATTTTAGTACTACTCACAAATAAACTTACCTTAATTTTTTGATGATAGAACAATTATTATTATAATAACTGTCAGTACCACTAAACCAATGCCAATGAGACACAGCTTCTTTCTACGTGCTTTGTTCTACAAGAAAAAAGAGAAAATAAATATCAAATTAAAATGTGAGATCAAAAAATGATTGATAAGTAACTAGGATTGCCTTAAAATAAAAGTTCAAAGAATGTATGATACAAATTAAAAATAAACACTAAACCTTAAGAATAGTTGTGTGTGTGTGTGTGTGTGTATTTACCTATTTGTATTTACCTATTGTGTATTACAGGGCCCGAGCTAAGCTCTCTGTGTCCTGTCTCCTTGTCCATTTCTGTCATATCTCTCTTTCATCTGATTGACACACACCGCGTCAACGACATCACTGCTCAGTTTATTCCACTTATCAATGCTACGATGCAGGAAACTGTATTTTCTCACGTCATTTAGACAGATGTCTTTTATTAGCTTTTTCCATGTCCTCGGAGCTGATTACTTGCGGTCACCTTTATCAACTCTCTGTCCAGTATGTCAATCTTGTTCACCAATTTATACATAGTTATCATGTCTCCTCTTGTTCTTCTCTCTTCTAATGTGGTCAGCCCCAGCTTCCTCAGTCTTTCCTCATAGTCTAACTCCCTGAGTCCTGGTACCATCCTTGTTGCCAGCCTCTGTACCCTTTCTACCTTCTTCACATTTTTCTTCATATGCGGTGACCAGACACAAGCTGCATATTCTAACTGGGGTCTTATTAAGGTACATAATATCTTCTTCATCATTCCTTCATCTAGGTAGTGGAATGCAAGGCCAATATTTTGAAGCATGTTATATGTTTTCCAAAAAATCTTGTTAATGTGTTTCTCCGGTGACAAAGTGTTTTGCACGGTTACTCCTAAGTCTTTCTCCTCATTGGTCTCTTTAATTTTCTCATCACCCAGCCTGTAATCCCAGTTTGGTCTGTATCTACTTCTTCCCATTTTCATAACATGGGTCTTGTCTATATTAAATTCCATCTGCCACTCCTTACTCCACTCATATATTTTATCAAGATCTTCCTGTAACTTGTTACAATCTTCCACATTCTTTACTCTCCTCATAATTTTAGTATCGTCCGCAAACATGTTCATGTAACTGTCAATTCCTACTGGCATATCATTAACATAAATCAAAAACATGATGGGACCAAGCACTGACCCTTGTGGAACTCCACTGGTTACCTTCTTCCACTCGGACTTCCTTCCTCTCACCACTGTTCTCATTTCTCTTCCCATTAAGTAATTTTCCATCCATTTTGCTAGTTTATCATTTACTCCTCCAATCTTCTTTAGTTTCCACATCAGTCTATTGTGTGGTACTTTATCAAAGGCCTTTCTCAAGTCCAGGTAGATAGCATCCACCCATCCCTCTCTATGTTGTAGTATGTCAGTCACTCTTGAATAAAAACATAATAAATTGGATACACGATCTTCCTTTTCTGAAACCAAACTGTCTTTCACTCAGAATGTTTTCACTTTCTAGATACTCACTCCACTTAGCTTTAATTACTTCTTCACATACCTTGCACAATATACTAGTCAACGATACTGGTCTATAATTTAGCGGTTTCATTCTACTACCATTCTTATATATAGGCACAATGTCAGCTCTTTTCCATTCTTTCGGGACTAATCCTGTTCATATGGAGGTTTCCACAATATCAAATATGGGGTTCAACAATTGATCCTTACATTCATTTAGCAACCTCCCAGATATGCCATCAGGCCCCATTGATTTATTAATATCCAGATTGCTTATAATTTTCCTTACATTTTCCTTAGTAACCATGATGTCCTGCATTTGCTTCATTTCCGTAGGTCTTCCTCCCATAAAATGCTCCTCCTTTGTAAACACTTTGCAAAAGTTGTCGTTCAAAATTTCAGCTATATCTCCAGCATCCTCATATACTTCTTCCCCGTTTTTTACCTTTACTATTGCCTCCCTTATATTTAGTTTTTCATTTATGAATTTGTAAAACATTTTTGGGTCACTATCACAGTTTGTGTGTGTGTGTGTGTGTGTGTGTGTGTGTGTGTGTGTGTGTGTGTGTGTGTGTGTGTGTGTGTGTGTGTGTGTGTGTGTGTGTGTGTGTAATTCACCATCACCACCACCACCACAGTCGTCTGCTGGTCACCCAGCCAGTCTTCCCATTACGGAGCAAGCTCAGAGGAGCTCATAGATGGATCTTCGGATAGGACTGAGACCACAACACACTCCACACACAGGGAAAGTGAGGCCACAACCCCTCAAGTTACATCCCTTACCTATTTACTACTAGGTGAACAGGGGCTACACATTAAGAGGCTTGCCCATTTCCCTCGCCGGTTCCCAGGACTCAATCCCGGGCCCTCTCGATTGTGAGCCAAGTGTGCTAACCACTACACTATGCAGTGTGTGTGTGTGTGTGTGTGTGTGTGTGTGTGTGTGTGTGTGTGTGTGTGTGTGTGTGTGTGTGTGTGTGTGTGTGTACATTAGTTGCATTTACCCTTATTTCTTGTTTTGTAGGTTATGCAAAATTCTAGGTGGAGAAAATCTGCTAATACCATAATGTTTAGGATACCTCTGTTTATTAGACGAAAGAATTTACTTCAGCATTCATACCATAACCACTGAATATGGCAAGCACAAGTAAAATGTGTTATAAACATTTCAGAGTGGTGTTTTGAGTTCAACTCATCATAATTTCTTTATTTTTTCTACCAAAATTTTGCTAGAATATCTGAATTCTGCAATTACTGCCAACTCTAGCATATCAACTAAAATGTCATATTAGTTTCTGGGGTGTGATACAACAGACAATATAGAAACATCTTGGCGATGTCGCTCATTTTGACCAGACAAACTCACACAAAACTGTCGACTCTTCTCACTTTCTTGCCTTTTAACCCATACGGAGGCCATCCTCTGGCCACTGCCAGTGCTGCCACTTCCACTGGTTGTCACGTATTAAAGTTTCTCACCCTTGCTCCCACCCACTTTCTCATTCCTAGTGCAGATGTGGCTTTAGGCCCGGCACACATGAACTAATTTTATCATTGCCATCAGTTTATAAAATCAAATTGCACCACCAGACATAGACCATTAAAGTTGTCCATGCAAGATACTCTATTGTAACACATGTTTCATTTCTAATCCGGTCATGGAGACAAAAGTCACACATACACATCTAGCCTTCACTTTTCTTTAACATAACTATTCTTTACCTACATGAGCATTCCTCAGTTCTTCATTTCCTCTCCTCAATCCTTCTACTTCTATAACTGATTTTCTAAATGTGCTCAGTTGGCTGTCTCATTTCCTTTCTCACTCTTTTCTGTTTCTTTTTGTTTGTCCTCTGCATGTTTACTAATCTCATAACCATAACAACTCCTTACACCTTTATCAATCCCCCTCTACTTTGACCTTTGTATTCACATTCTGTCTACTGAATTCTGTAAAGGGAAAAATTGAGGATGCTGTTGTAGCTATTTTGATCATCTTCAATATTTTTCCAAACTTATTTTTCAAATATTTAGTTATATCTAACACTTATCTCAGACCTTATCTTCAACTTCCTCTATTATGAAAGATGTGCACTAATTTGGTCATTCTTATTTGCACTGGCAATAGTGAGTGAGGAAGTGTGTGTGTAGGTGAATGGATGTTTGCAAGGGTGTATTTGCCTATTTATATATACCTATATACCTAATGGTTGTAAGCAAGGTTTGAGCTACACTCATGAAGTTCTATTTCCATATTATTACTACTTCAATTTTCATATATCTGATGTACACTCCTCCCTCTATCATCTCTTATAGTCTACTAAATGTATCTATATTTCTATAAAAAACAAGCCTTACTCTTTATGTTATGTCACTGTGTAGGAGCAACTTATGACATCTAAAGATGTTATGTGCAGCAAGGACATGAGCAAAAAAGATATATATGTACATACATTCTAAATGTCATGTCCTGTACCACAAACATCAGATATTAGCAAAATTTGAATGTGAGGTATAACAAATCAAAGGGACATAAAAATAATCATTAGTACAAAGAATAAGTTCTAAAGCTTAGGTAAACTTTGTCTTGGCAAGTAGGGAGAAGGCTCCAGGTAAGGAGGAGGGAGGCCGTGTGGCAACTTGCTCTAAGTCTAAGTGAACAATTGTGTAAGAACTACCCAACATTATTTTTCATATCTGTTTGTTTCTTTCTTCCTTTGTGTATGTATGTGTCATTCACCTATAGTCATCTGATCAGCTAGCCAGCCATTCCACTACAGAAGGAGCTCAGAGTTCAGAGTAACCAATCTTTGGATACGAATGAGGCCACTCACACCTCACACTAGGACACTAAGGTCACAACCCTTAGAGTTACATCCCGTACCAACTTGCAGCTAAGTGAAAAGGGCTATACATTAAGAGGCTCGCCTATTTGACTCAATGCACCTAGGACTCAAACCTAAGCCTTCTCATTATGCTAAGCTAACCACTACACTACACTACACTGTGTGTGTGTGTGTGTGTGTGTGTGTGTGTGTGTGTGTGTGTGTGTGTGTGTGTGTGTGTGTGTGTGTGTGTGTGTGTGTGTGTGTAATTCACTGTTTGATCTGCTGCAGTCTCTGACAAGACAGCCAGACGTTACCCTACGGAGCGAGCTCAGAGCTCATTATTTCCGATCTTGGGATAGGTCTGAGACCAGGCACACACCACACACCGGGACAACAAGGTCACAACTCCTCGATTTACATCCCGCACTACTCACTGCTAGGTGAACAGGGCTACGTGAAAGGAGACACACCCAAATATCTCCACCCAGCAGAATCGAACCCGGTCATCTGGCTTGTAAGCCAGCGCTAACCACTGAGCTACCGGGTGTGTGTGTGTGTGTGTGTGTGTGTGTGTGTGTGTGTGTCTAATTCACCACGGTTGACTGCTGGTCACCCAACCAGTTGTTCACCTACAGAAGAAACTCAGAATTCGTACTGACCAATCTTTGGCAGGACTAGGACCACCCAAACACAACACACTGGGATAGCAAGGCCACAACCCCTTAAGATATATATATATATATATATATATATATATATATATATATATATATATATATATATATATATATATATATATATATATATATATATACTAAACATTTCCCAAAGAGGTACATTTATATATGTACTAAATACTGTACGGATTAAGGATTCAGTCAGTTATAGATAAACCACATGACTGTGTGATGCAGTTTATGATAGGAGTTCCAGTTTATGATAGGAGTTCAAAGTTGAATTGTTTGGAATACTGGAGAGGCTAACTACTATATTAGACCAGCCATTGCTCATTGGTTGGGTTAAAAAGTTTAACTACATGGTTTAACAACAGACCAACTGAATACATGACACAAATTACTGACAATAACTAAAGATATGAATTACATTATATAATGGGAATCCAAAGAAAAATTTTACTAGATTCATATACTGATTGCATGGCAAAATCAGAAAGATTTACAGCACAAAAGAGGTGAAAAATAAATATATGAATGTATGAAAAACAGGAAATCTTAATTCCTCTAATGGATCAAATACATGAGTACATGCTAGCCTAAAGAGGCTAAGAAAAACATTAATTATAAAACACACAAGGATTCATTGAATTGTTTCTTTAAGACACAGCATAATACACTACCATCTCCTATATGAAAAATTCTTAACATACAATCATTCACGTGATTTAGCTTCTTTACTGGATTGAAGAGATTGACTGGACTCAAAAAGAATAGACACATTAAAACAACCAGTCTGAAAACTTGAAGCCCTAGAATCATAACAAACAGCAGTGAGAGAGACCCACCTGATACTGCCTTGCCTGGGTGAGCTGTGTGGAGGCCTGGGACACATGTACCTGGGCAGACTCTACATTAGCCTCAATGGAATCAACAACTTCACCTTGCTCATGAACCATTGTTGCTAAGTCTTTGAAGATCTGGTTGACATCCATAATGTCCGACTGTACAAAAAAAATGGTGTGGTAACACTGAGACAAGGCTCAACCTCAAAGTATTTGATATGGCAATTTCAAAATATGTACATCTTTATACACAAGCATACACATATGCATGTACACATGCTTATGTTCACACACAGATTTGCACATATTCTGAAAATTAACTAACAAGCACATATTGATAAATAAGTGCAAAGGATTATCATGGTGACACTCACCTCCAGTTGTCTTATCTGTGACTCTCGCTCCTGCAGTGCCTGCATCTCCTGCTCCTGCTCCATCTGAATCTGCATTTGTGACTGCTGAGACCGACCCTTGTTCTCAGAGTCACCAAGATCCAGAAGTGCTGCTCCGTGCCTTCCATCCTCTGAGGTGCAGAAATGAGATTACAAAGTTAACGCAAGTAACATTTCCCCAGACCATGTAAAAACAATGTCTAGTGAAATGGTATCACCATACATGGCACCCCATCCCAGATTATATTATGATGTTTGCCTTATATGAGTGCAGATCTATGAAAACAATAAGCACTGAACAGCACACAGGCTTGTTAGATTACAGGTCTTCTCCACTAAACAATTCAGTTATACAATATTTCACTTTTTACAATCTTTCATCTTTACTACCTCTCGCCTGCTAAACAATAGGGCATGCTTAATTTTTACAATTGCTGGGGTGTGCACTCACTCACTCACCCACATGCAAGTATACTTGCATTTGTTTGGATATGTTAGTATGTACATGTGTTTTATTTATTATGTTTGTCTTCACTATTCTTATATGCAGCATCTCTTGTGACATCATAATCAGTCACTAGCAAGCCTCTACGATCACAGTCAAGCTCTCCACAGCAAGATTCTCTCATCACAATGAAGCCACGTTAAGGTGCGTCCACACGATCAAACAATGTTTGACGGACAAAATCGTTACCATATCACAGGAGAAGCAGGATGACGTCATAAGCGGTGAAACGATGGATGTGGATCTAGCAACAAGCAGTGGTACCAGATGAGGTTGTTTACCACCGTTTCAACTCTGCTCACAGGGCAAAGACCGGTGGACAATGTTCGAAGGTGATGTCCATTGGTAACTCAGGCATTTAAGTTAGTGTGTGGCTTTGGACAACTGGTGCAGTACATCACTACCATGGTACACAAGAAAAAAAACAAGGCCAAAAAAATTGCACTATGCAGCATGAGCCTTTCCGGTAACAATTTTGTCCGTCGAACATTGTTCGATTGTGTGGACGCACCTTTACAGTGTTTGTTGTTATTCCAACCTCTGGACTATCCTTAGGAACAACATATATCCCCATTACTAGTGAGATAATAATCGCAGTCTCCTGACATGGCAGGCACCCAAGAGTCTAACTGTGACTGACTGAACAAAACAGGGCTACCAGTGATTATAGATACAAAGATTTGAAGCATCATTTATGCAAATGATAAATAATAATAGTAATAATAATATAACATTAGTAATACAATAATAATAATAATAATAATAATAATAATAATAATAATAATAATATAATAATATTAATATTAACAACAATAATAATAAAAAGTTAGATTATACACACTGTCATAATGCTCCTTATCCTCATAACATGGCAAAACTTACAGTATTGTCAAAACATCAAGATGTAATGGAAAAACCTAGATACTCACCAAAGTAATGAGCGTCTGAGTCTGCTCGTGCTTTCTTGAGGGCTTCCTTTTCTTTGGATGCTGCTTGACGCTGTGCAGTTTGAAAATCATTCAAAGCCTGCAAATAAACCAGTGGTGGTCAGCTGACATCATGATATAAAACATTCAACCATTTACACTGCTTATTAAAGAACTGTGTGAAGTCATCCAAATACCTACCAAATTATCTACTCACACCTCTGACATCTCTTAAAGACTTAAAGGAAGCAATTATACAAAGAAGATATCCTAAGGTAAAGATCTAACTATACAAACAAAAGCAATTAACAATTAAAATCCTGCACTACACATGGAAAGTGAAATACAGCAATGTCCAATCATGTAATAGTCATAAAGCATCCCATTCCACTTCATATCCTGCTCTATAAAACAAGGCACAGACTTCATTAACATATATTATGGAGGCCTAACAGGGAGCAGTCAGTGTCTGTCTACTGAATATTATAGTCACTGATAATATCTATCACAAGTGGTTAGCTCAACCAGTCTGATGAAAACTGAGAGCTGTTTGAATGTATCTCCACCAACAGAATAATAAAAAACTAGGAAGTCACCCTCTCCACTCTAACAAAACCATCACCAACCCACCTGTGAGAATTCTCGTGTAAGCCGTTCTGCCTGCATATGCCATGTTCGACTGTCTTGACCAGGTGGTACCGGTAAGGACTTAAATGTCCTTAATTCCACTGTTGTATCCTTGGCCAAACCTCCAGTGTAGTGTTGAACCTGATGCCTAAAAAACAAGACATGAATATAATCTCTAGCTTTTGATGCCATGTATCTTAATACATTTCTGCTACATTATTTCATAATGATGGAAATTATAAAAGAATGCTAAATAATGCCTGTTAAGTATTTTCAATGCAATGTAAGTGCTAGTGAGTAGATAGAGAGATATATGGGCTTAAAAAAAAAAACTGAGGAATTTACAAACATGAGAATAGTTTGATGAGCAGTGATCAGATTAAACAAGATGACCAGTCATCCATGTAATACATAATACATGGAAAGGTCTTTGAAAATCATAGGGATTTGGTGCTCAGTTTTGAATATGATACATTCAGTGATAGAAAACTATCCCTCAAGCAATTTTCATTATCATGAAAATGATGAGGAAAGTGCATGAAATTGCACAAGTGGACAGCAAAAATGAAAGTTGTACAAAACTTTTCTAACTCTATTTGTGTATCTCTCAAGGTTTCAATATACTATTTCTAGTCCCTTTACATATATGTGTACACACACAGGTGCACATGCACATATAAACACACACACGCACACATACACTCTAAAACATAATTATAATAGCTTAACCTCTGCTGAAAACTGGATCACAACTCATCTCCTTATTTTCCATACCTATTGAACATTGGTAAACAGGTGAAAAAACATGGGACCCCTTAGATTAGCAAATAATGCAAACTGTTACAATAATCTACCCAAAATAAACTGAATTAAAAGCTAACATGCAAGAAAATTATTAACATTACTAATCTGGGGAGGGGATAAAAAGAGGAGAGAATTCATAAACCCCTCCATGCCCCTTTCATTTATCTTTTTTAATGAACACATGCATACTGTCAACACTCTTCTAACCAAAAATCAGCATGGACAGTCAGTTTATCCCCCAACGAAAAGACATAAAGCTCACACTGGCAATACTCACAACTGTGCTCGCAGCTGCTGATTGTCCTGGTCCGTCCCCAGCTGGTTCACTAACTGCTGCATAGATTTGACTAGAGGAAAAAAACATATATATCAGAAGAAATACAGCCATGTCCACACTGATAAATACAAAATACAACCAAAAATTCATATGTAGTTGAGAATCATTTAGTCTAACAAGAGGAACTACATACCATTTTGTGAGATCTTCTGTATATTGGAGCCTATGGAGTGGGAATACTTGTGGAGGTCCCCATTACGGACACCTCCGCTCTGGTAGGACGTCATACCGTCCATGGTCACTCTCTCTGACTAAGGCTGTCACTTGATCCTCTGTAATCTACAAAACAGAAATGTACTACAGGATTTGATATTTAAAAGAAAGCCATATGGAAAAAATATATGACCACCACTGATATTAAGATATTAAGTAAAGATAATAGCCAAAAATGGAACTCAAGAACAAATAACTAGTGACACTAGCATCACAATATAATTGAAGCAGGAACTTCTCAAGATAATATAAATAAACATGTATCTTTTCTCCCACAGTTACTAAGTTCTTTCCTCAATTTTATACCATATTATATTTCTGTTTCCTGTTTTCAGAGGACACTGTAAAAAAGAAGTTTAAATACTTACAAAATTTAATATATACTACTTTATAATAATAACATACTATGGCATGTACTTTAAATCAATAAACGAGTAAGGAAACAAAAACAAAGACATTTTGTTTAGGGAAAACACAGCACTAAACAATAAGGCTTATGTAAAGTAAATAAATTGGATGGAAATTTTTTTTAAATATACAAATAAGAATATAATGTACAATACAAAGAAATATGAACTTGAAGAAGTGACAAAGAAAACATTAGTACAAAAAAAAGTCAGATAAAAGTAGACAAGAGTTTAACTCATATCCTGAATATTATAACTAAATAAACTAAGTAAATACACACCAATCATAAATCTACAAAACACACACACACACACACACACACACACACACACACACACACACACACACAAGCCCTACAAAGAGCAAGTATGTCTGCAAGAGTTATCCTTAGAGCAAAGAAGCCTTACAGTTCTGTACTGTCATGCCTGACAATTCATATCTCCTCTGTGCCACAAACTACTTGCTTAACATAGACATTACATGCTTAATGACTCCTCATCAAAGATATTTCATAATTTTCAAATAATTATTATATGTTTAGATCTATAGAAAGTAAGCATATTTTCAAACTAATAAGGACAACAGATTCTCTCTCTCTCTCTCTCTCTCTCTCTCTCTCTCTCTCTCTCTCTCTCTCTCTCTCTCTCTCTCTCTCTCTCTCTCTCTCTCTCTCTCTCTCTCTCTCTCTCTCTCTCTCTCTCTTTCTACAATTTGTCTTTCTAGTATCATGAAAAGAAAGGCAGTAGCTAGCAACAAGATTTTAACAAAAAATCAAATCTCAATATACCATATTTCCTGGTATCAAAGGTCACTATTTTTCCCTAAAATAAACCTAAAAATCTACCATACATCCTGGACAGCAAAGGTTAGTTTTTCCATAGGTCTATTCAAAGTCAATCCATGTCCATGGTAAGCTGGCTATACCATGAAAGAAATATGGCAGTATAAACCCATCAAGTGACCAGCGACTAGACAATAGACATGCTGTGAAAGGGAGCAATGGGTGGGCCACGTGGATTAGCAGACAAGGCAAGATTTTAGAGATCTGCCCTAGATACAAGCTGAGCCAGAAAGGGAGGTGGTAGAGGTGGAGACGTTGGGCATTACTTCCCTTGTCCCTCCACAAAGATAGTTCACCTGATGCATTATCTTCACTAGCTGTCTCTTCCTCTTGACTTACTTTTTATTATTAGGTTTGTCTTCCCTTCTTTTCATTATACCTATCCTAAATCTTCTTTGACCTGATTTTAGTAAAATTATCACAGATAATCTTTTTGTGACATGTCTAGACTCTATAGGGAGGAAAGTGGACAGAAGTTGGAAAGATTTTCTTGGAAAATTAATGACAGCGTCATACTAGCAATTTTTCATCTTCTTTTTCTGTCAATTTTTCTAACGACTATCAACTTTTGCAGACGGTGGCCGTCACACACAAGCTTGCTTCCGCCTTTGCTGCGCTTGTCGATTGTAAACAAACGTGGCTCCTCATTCACCCCAGCAAGCTGTGGCTTTTTTGCACCTTATAATGTAATCAATTGTTCTGTGATCCCAAAGGCAATGGTGACCTCTAATGCTGACAGATATCATAACTGCTCATCTTGGCCAGCTACTTGGAAGTTGCCTTGGAAATATTCAAAAGCGTCGCACATTCGCACTCCCCAGGAAATGTACATACACAAACAACTGAGGAACTTTTCATTGCTAGGCTAAAAGAAAAAATATATGTATACAAATACATATTCATCAATTTATTTAAATTTCTTCTATCATGATAATAGCATTCTTCCGTTTAACAAAAAAAAATAAAAATAAAAAATAATAATAAAAGTGTTGATTAGAAACCATAGTTCTTATTTTGACAAAAAATTGGCGCTAGACGAAAACGATGTGTTCCGTCTGACTCAAGACGACAGAAAGAGTTGACAGAAGAGTAAAAAACAGCGGAAATTGCCTGAGACTACGGAAAAAGTGCTAGTGTGACGCCGCCTTAATTAATGAGTTGCTCTATCAAGGCAAATACCATGATACAATGCTAAATTCATAAATGTACTATTTGTGATAATAAATTTTTAAGTACCTATGTAAGAAATGTGCAAGATACTTGTTTTTGACCTAGAAAAATGACTACCAAAGTTTAGGACTCCATATTTTATAGGTTGGCAAAAGGAAAGGAATGGTTGACCTATGGCATTGTCATAAAATAAAAAAATAGTATAATATTTTCTAGAGCTTAAAAAATGTTTACTGTTAGGTTTTTATGTTCTGAATACTTGATACATCCTAAAATGTAAGATATCACTTCTATATTGTTTCCCTAATAGCTTGTCCAGAGAAGGTGGGGCATAAAATCAACAGTTTGTCACTGCAACAGTGATACGAGTCAACAAATGCCAATTTTGTATTGCAACAGCACATACTGCTCAGAGCCCACATTTCAGTTGAAGCATCCCAGCAAGCATAAAAATTGAGCTTGGATAAATTGACTTATTGGCTTCTCATATGCATCTCTCCTCCTCACAGAGCCACAGCAACAGTGACCAGTTACAAAGGTCACCAGTGTTCATTGTGTCTTTGGTGACGTGTAACTGGCTCTGTTCTTAGAGTGAAATGTTTGTAGCGATGAGTGTGAGGCAGGTAAGTCACTGTGATATTACTTCATCATAAATCTTCACTTCAGGTTTGAATGGTGTCAATATAGCAAAACATGTGACTCAAAACTTGCAGATCATATTAAAATTTGTCAATGAATATCTAGAAAGGCATCTGTCTGACATTAAGTAATAAGGAATGCACAACACAAAGGACACAAAGGAGCACTCCCAATTGTCAGGAAAATTCCTTCGCCTTTGGAAAATTGCCAAGATTAAGGGATTTTTTTTTTAAATGTAGAGATTTCTGTGCTCTATTCATATACATCCATTGATGCATTCTATCAAAACCCAACCCAAAATAATGCAGGAATTTTTGTGCTCTATGGAAAACTTATTTATTAGCAGTAATACTAAGTCATTCGTGAGGGAAAGTGTATAGAAGAAAAGTGTCTTAGAATGGTATTTACTTTCCAGTGGTGCACTTTTTTTTTGTCAGCGAGACTAATAGGAAATTTGGGTAATAACCAGTTTGTCATTGGAGGCAGTGAGTAATTTCACAACCATAGTGGTGGCATCATTTTACCTTTACTGCACATATTCTAGCTCCTCTACAGAGGCAGTTGGATTCTAATCTGACTCTTACAGCAAGGCAGTTGAAAGAAAAGAAAGCAAGCACTAGGAATGTCACCATCGTGGCAGTGAAAAGATCATTCCTCACTGCCTCTCAACAAATTTTTGTATGAAATTCTGGAAGTTTTATATTTTCCAATGCACATGTTTTGCCATTTGAAAAATTAACTGATTAATCAACCAATCCATTGATTAACTTTAATCTCTTAGATGGTTATGTTCACAGATCAAAAAACATAAATAGTAAAATAAACAAATAAATCATTACCTTAGCCATACAGAAACTGCTTAATCAAGCAATGTGGATGACTAAGGGAGATAATTTCCACATTACCTTGCCTCACGTCTTCCCTGACATATGAACAGTGGGACAGTGGTCATGAGTGCTGTTTAAATATTCATAGCACATTCAATGCCTATAAACATTAACCCTTGTCATATGGTTCAGCTCAGGATCGGTGTATGCAACACATGTCACTCAAGATGGTGACGACGTGCGAGCCACATAATGTAAACTAATGGTCAGGATATTGTTGTATGGTATCTTCCCTCCCTCCCACCACAGCATTGCTGCACCTGTTCTGCCCACCGCTGTCACCTGACGGCTGTCCCATGTCTGCCTCACTGCAGTCTGGGTACTCACAGTCATATAGAAACATCGCCTGGCATACAAACACCTTGTAATAGCTAATATAAGCAGGAAAACAAAGCCAAGTATTCGCTCACCCTCAGCTGATCGCCAGTCCTGGATGACGCCTCGTCCGTTCTGCCGCCCGCCCCGAGGAGTCTTGGCTTCCCAGCAGGCGCCGCTCAAACTGCTGTCACATGATGATGACATTCGACCTTGTCCCTCGTGAACCACGGCCATTCACTGCTAATGTACCTAACTGTAAATGCACTAAAAATATCAGAACTAACAAAATTACATTTAATTCATTTGTGTTCGTTTCAATTGTGACGCAGTTTACGTTCGGATACACAAATGTCAACTGGTGATTATTGCGATCACTAAAATCTTATGCGTATTGCAATTTATCAAAGATTCCGTGTAATCATCCATATATATATATATATATATATATATATATATATATATATATATATATATATATATATATATATATATATATATATTAAGATGGTCCAAAAAACCGTAAATCATTTTTTTTTTCTCTCCACAGGACTAATTTTACTACACATCATATACAGGAATTACACACAAAATTTTGTCACTGTATATCATTTAGGGATCGCCCTACTTTTCATTTTCTTCGTCAGGATGATCTTTGAGGATGTCGGGATGGCCAGATCGGTGTTCGTGAACGAGACGAAAGATGAAGAGCTTCTGTGATTCTCGACCTTCGTTAGCGTCGCAAATTTTATACCTTTGCCAGGGTCCCTTCCCATTCAGCTGTGTCGTTCACCACTCTCAGGCTTTTTGGCTCGATCTGGCCTGAGAGTCTTCGTACAGCTTGTTGCCCTGCCAAGCTGAAGGATCTATATGCAGGAAATCCTGCTTCGCTTCCTGGGCTCCACCTTTCCTCAGGTGTCAAAAAACATGATGCAATCTTTTGGTGAAGAATGCATCAAGGCAGATATCCTGTGCGTTTTCGATTTTTACCCGGCATCGGTGACCTTTGGTCGGATTTTCCGTCGGCCTTCATCATGTCTGGAACCCGGTCATCTAACAGGGAAAGGCCGACCAAGTTTTGCCGTTGAAGGGCATTGCGCTCGCGGTAGCAGCTTCATGCCAGAAGCGGATATGCACCAGGGCAATGAACAGCGCCATGCCATGCCGCTTCTCTCGTTTCGTTGTCTTGAACTGGTGACGGAACAGGAAGATCTTGATGCAGTAAATGCCCTTTAACATTAATAACCTCGCGTGATGGATGGCACTAGGGGCATGAAACAACCGTCAAGTCGTTGTGCCCCATCCGAGGAACAAGACCTGTGAGCTGGAGGAACTCGAAGTAAACTTCGTGTGGACACGTTTGATCAGCCTGGCAGATGCAAGATAATCCTTCATCTATAAGCAGAGCTGCTCCAGATATCCTTCGAGGAGAATATCCTTAAGCCAACAGGTAGTTGCTGGTTGATGGTCTGGAAGCAATTGAAAAGGATGATTTCTGGACCTACAATATGTCCAAAGACGACTGGAAAGACGTCATAGAGAACAATCTCCAACACATGATGGCGAGAGGCCAACATCGCCAACACCCTTCCAAGACCTTTCTCAAGCAGAACATGCTGTTGTGGAGGCCAGTGTTGCTTGCAGTCGTATCAAAGACCAATCCAGCTACATCGTTGGGGATCTTCCAAGACTCGAGTAATTCCAAACACGCGGCGGCCTGAGCTTTTCCAGTACTTCGGGCAATGCTTGAAATACTCAACAACGTCTCAAATCTTTGACCGGTTTGCCAGAGTCGCAACTCTCTCTACTGTGTTCCCTCCCATCTCCTGCAGCATTTTCCCGTCCCAGTGTAAGAGTTGTAATGCGGGAGAAAATAAATAAGTGTGAAAACAACTTACGATGAAAAGGAAAGATTATGAAAATTTTGAAGCTTTATTTCTGACAAAATGGTAGCAGTAGTTGAGCTTAAAGGCACTGAGTTATAATTCTGAATTATCACATCAAGACTAATTCATTTTACATTCAAATAAATTTAATTGGAAAGGAAAAACAAATAGACACAGTTAGTGACTGAATATTATCAAGTGAACTTTTCCTCTTCGCAATCACGTTCTTTTCGATTTACAGTCCATTATACTGGAAAAGGGTATATCACTCACTACAAAATAAATACAAGAAAAAAAAACAATTACATAGTATAATCCACTACACACAGCGTCACTACAATTGACTTGCGGCAGCACGCGCGATTCGATCACTTCGTTGTTCCTCAAGAAAAATCACATAACTAGTGTTTGGGTCCATGATGTACCATTTATGGAAGGAAGTGTACCAAGCGGTGACACCTCCCCCTCCTCTGTTCTCTTTCAATACCACCGCCAACACAATAACATCACTTTTCTCCTATTTGGGACTCCAGGTTTCCTGGCCCAAGACCAAGGCTCAGGTTTTTGGAGGCTTACTGGATGAAACAGTACAGTCCATCCATGCGTGTGGTGAGGACATTGAGATCTCGGAAAACTTCACATACCTTGTTAGTGTAGTGCGTAACAACGGTGGGTCGAGAAAGGAATTTGTATGGCGGATTGGCCTGACCCACGGCGTTATGAACTCGATCAACACAAGTATTTGGCGTTGTCGACACCACATGATTGATCATTGATTGAGTTCCTATACCAAACAATATTAACCCAGGCTCTTTCGACACGCTGCTGGGGAGCCGGGGTAAGCCTCACACCCCATGAGGGGGTGGCACAATGTCTGCCCTGATAGTTATTCCGAGAAATTTCCAAGCCATTTCCGTCACACATACTTAACTATACAAGCATAAAATTGATGAAAAACATAATATTCTTTGAACTTCCTTGGCTGTTTGTATCTCCTCTGTCCTCTGGAATACTGCAAGATTTCTGGGTCCTCTAACCATGCTGCATCTGCTCCTTGTTACCTCTGGTCATCGTCTGCCTCCAGTTGTGGTCCCACATCATATGCCAATACTGGAAGGTATCATCCTTGATAGAGATGTCCTGGTCACCATCATCACTGTCAACTTCATCGGTTGTGGAGCCAGCTCCTGAGCATCTTTCTCAGCTTCCTGTCTGACATGGTTATCCTAGGTGAAGTTTCCCAGACAATAATATTTCCATGGTCAGTTAACATAGATAACCTTAGGCTTGGGCCTCTCACCTCTCTTAATTCTGTAGGTCATGTCTGAGAGGCCAGAGTATACTATTACAATAAGATCCTTCCTGTGAGCTCTGCAATTTTGGTGACTGTCCCCTCTTTTTCCAAGGATTGTAGAACCACACCTGAGCTCCTTCATCGAAATTCACGTGATTTGCCTTAACATCGTAGCCATGCTTCATGGCCTCCCCAAAAATTTTAAAGCACCACAAACTTGATGCATGGTGTACTTCCTCCAGGTGTTTCTCTAGACATTTGAACAAAGCTAGAGGCATATCCTTTAGGAGGCCCTTCCCAGGAGACCTTCTGTCAGCAGGTCCATTGGCAGCAACAGCTCACACCCAAACATCAACTTTCCTGATGAATAACTCATCGTCTCATGGGTAGCAGACCCATAGGTCATCAGCAACACAAGCAGTTTCCTACCCCATGCAGAATGTCCATTGGTGCAGAGCTTGGCCAGCTCCTGACCCAGCATACTATCAAACCTCTCCACCATTCATTCCATTTGATTGTGGGTACAGAGGGTTTT
This sequence comes from Portunus trituberculatus, assembly GCF_017591435.1. Classification (NCBI taxonomy): domain Eukaryota; kingdom Metazoa; phylum Arthropoda; class Malacostraca; order Decapoda; family Portunidae; genus Portunus; species Portunus trituberculatus. The sequence goes on from NC_059270.1 coordinate 3,574,366, forward strand.
TTTTTTTATGCCCAGAAGTTTGCAACACTCACCAAGAATTGCTAATTCAAAGTTCCTCCCATAGTCAGAGTAGAGTTTGTTAGGTGCACCGAAGCAACAGAAGAACTCTTCTGCCAACACCTTGGCAATGTTATAGCTTCCTGGTCATGAATGGCATTAAGCTTCTGGCCACTTAGTGAAGTAGTCCATCGCTACGCAGATGTATAGGGTCCTGCAATGTCTATGGCCACCCTTTCTGGACTGGTACAGCTGCAATGGGATGCAGTGACTTTTAATGGCGGACACTTACCATTAGGCAACACTAAGCAGTTGCCTAGGGCCCCGAGTTTCTGGAGGCCCCAGGAAATTCCTCATACACTTATGGTTAATAGAGATTTTATTATTTGCACACATTATTTATGCTTTTAATTAAAATCCATTTGATAAAATATCAACAGAATGATTATCCTATTAAGTGTGTCTCGGGATCCCCTATGGATGTACAAAAAAAAAAAAAAAAAAAAACGGGATGGCCCCCCTTCAGTCCCCACTATTTTGGATTAGATGCAGGAGGCCCCCAGACCTACCTTTGCCTAGGGCCCCCAAATTCCTAAATCCACCCCTGGTGACTTTACTGGGAACCCTTCTTCGCACAGCACACTTCACAGTTCATACGGCCATCATCCCTCGTCCATATCCTTCCTCATACCCATCCAGCAGAATCTCTGGCAGAGGTGGTTCAGAGTCTTCTTCAATCCAAAGTGTTTGCATTTCCCTCAAGATGTACTCCTGAAGCCTCATGGGGAGCACTGTTATCCAGTACTGGTGAAGGCCATCATCAGAGGTCCAACATCATTAAGCAGCACTCCGTCGTCAAGTTGCAGAGTGTCCCACTTAGTCCAGTAATTCTTGGTGGTGGGACTCTCTCCCGAGGTTTCCTCCCAAACAGGTCATGCTATCGTCTGACTTAGGTCATTTCGCACCGGAGGCAAGAAACTCCATGCAAGCGGTGCGAAGCTACGTGGCTTAAAATCGCCTCAATGTATTTCCAGTGGGTGTGTTCACACCGGATGCGAAACTTTGTGACAGTCATATCCGCCACACCGCTCGCACTCTAAGATCGCCAGGCAGGCGATTTTCCTGGCCATAGTGTCAATGATTCATGCCCCCTTGGGACTCCCAATTTTGTGGTCTCGTCTCCAGAGACCTACACCTTTTTCTGACCGCAGTGACCTGACTCAACTTTCCCTCACTCACTCAGTCCTTCACCATGAACTAATTAATAGGTTTCCTGAAGTTGGTACCTTGCTTCTTGATTATCGATCTTGTTCAATGAATGATAGAATTTCAGAGAACTGAGTTGGATTCAGTCTAAAATACTGTCGAAATTAACCTCATCCATTTCTAGCTCTTGCGCCAGAGCCCTCCACTAGTGGGCTTACAGGAATCATACTGAATTATCAGATCCATTTTATATGGATGGTGATTCGTCCTCTGACGAATAACCTCCCTCATCCTCCCCACTCTTCTCCCCTCCTCTTTTACGTTATCCATGACCAGCCTTCACTTTCAGTATATACAAATAAGAATTATAGAAAAAAAAATACATTGAATATTTTGTAAATTAAAAGTTTTGCTAAAGTTAAAACGAATTACCTGATTTATAGGTATCGGTAGTCAAACTTTTTGGTGCTCGAACAGCCATATGGAACAAATTAAGTTCAACTATTAAGTCTCCATGCACTGTATCTTTAGGTAGTTGGGGCCTGTCCAGTACATAGGAGGATAATAGTTTGGTGTCATTAATTACTATATATAGAATGGTTGTCTCAAAGATGATTTTAATCAAAGTAGATATTCTGTCTCTTCTCAGCAGCAGCTAGATCATTTCATTCTCCTGGAGTTAACTGAATATCTTGTGAATGAAGTTGAAAAGTACCTATACAGAGATGTTATTATGGCCCCATTTAGAAAATGGAAAATAACGGTTTTCTTAAGAGTGTGAAGATGAAAAGAGCTGAAGGTGTTATATAATAGTAGCTGGATAGAGAAAGTTGGAGGGAACAGAGAAGGGGTTACTATCAGTTGATTCAGGTGTTTCAGTGTCGAAAAGGTAAGCTTTTATAGAGGATAGATATTTTTCTATTTTTACAAATTGAAAATTAGATATAATAAGGCCGCTAAAATTCTTAAGTTATTGAAGAGAAAGTTGAGGGGGTTTCAAGAAAGGTTCAATACTAGAACAGTCCGATATATTGAGACAGTTGTTCTATGCAACTTATCGTACATGTTTCTCTTTGATAATAATTACTTTATTTATCTATTTTTTTAGAGAGAGAGGCGGATATACATTTTTAGTGAAAAAAATAATGGAATAATGATAATGAAAATACAAATGAATAAAAGTTTTTTTTTTTTTAAATATCTTTGTTATCAAAATTTAATTTGATCTATGTTAATCAACAGGGTTACTGAGTAGGTGCTCCCATATTTGACAGAAGCTACCTAATTATGTGTTTTTTTGCTATTTGTTAGTAACATAACATACTGTTTCGTACAGTATATGATGTGCATGGTGTTTCGTTTTCTTCTAAGTAGGTAGATTACGGTCAATGTTGTGGACATCGTCATCACAATGGTATACATTTAAACCAGACTGTAGGATGTTTGGGTAATAAGGTGTGTAATATCTGTATTTATTTATTCAACTACTTGTATTCTTGTTACGTATACTGTATATATTTTTGATAATTTAACCTTAAGTCTTTGACCAGGGGGTGGGTGACAAGACCCATCCTCCTCCTTTGTTGTATTTCTTTATCAATTTAACAATAAATGTATCAATCAATCAATCAACCCTTTTGACAATAGATAGAATTTATTCATCTTAAATGTATTACCAAAATTGATAATCTGGCAGCTCTCCAACCACCTGTAGTACTTCTACCGTAGCAATGTTAAAAGTGAGTCTCCGTTGTGCTGTAACAGAATGCAGTGTTTTGTTTTTTCCTATCTTAGGATAGGACTTCAATGTCATTTACAGTTTCGAAGATTTTGGACAGATGGATAAGAATAGAAGAGAAAGAATGCCATAGGTGATAGTTGTTGGTCTGGTAGCGGTGCTGAGGGAGAGGGGGAGACAGGAGGGAGGGGCAGACAGGCGCCAGGCGGCAGGCGGTGCAGTGTGTATTTGTCGCTGGCGGTGAGGAGGAAACGCTCGTTCTCCTAGGAGTATTCTTGCTCGTGTGTATCATTTTTGTGACCTTCCTTTTGGGTGTGTGACATACCACAGTGCCTAGAGATCAAAGTGTTTCTAATCCAGAGAACTAGAGGGAAAATCTTTGACGCAAAAAGTGGGAGTAGTGCCAAACATATGTGGGTTTGAGGGGAATGAGCCAGTACTTGCTGTCATCGCTACCCTTTACGACGCTGCTACCTGTGTTCGTTGAAGAGGCACAGGTGTCATTGTGTTATCTGTGTGCACAGTGTGGAGGATAGTGAGGGGAGAGGAGGGGACGAGGCAGGTGGAGCACCACTTAAACTTGATAGTGTAAGAGCTTGCTGACCCTCACCTCGTCCCGCCCCTCCCCACCCCGCCCCCAACCCTTCCTCCCTCCGCACCCCAACCTGCTCTCCCGGTGATAAATTGCACGATCTTGACCGTGATTTTTCTTCTTCTAGCTGCATCGTCGTTTCTTTAAGAGTAGAAGAGGTAATAGTAAATAGGATGGAGTGAGGGATAGTTAGATAATAAGTGGTTCGCGATTCAAAACAGATTTTTGGTATCGACATCCCGTCAATTTTAGGACAAGACTCGTAGTCTCTCGTGTCTTCATTCTTGTGTCAGGATAAAATTTGAGTGTACAGATTTATATTAAAGCCACTTTTTGCTGGAAGCTTAGTAGTAGATCCCAAAGTACATTCACTGTTTATATATATATATATATATATATATATATATATATATATATATATATATATATATATATATATATATACACACACACACACACACACACACATACATTCCATTGTGAAAGGCAATAAAGTAATTTATCTCGTCTTTTTTAAATTAATGATTTATGTAAGTGTTTTAACATTTAGGTTTTCCTCCTCCATCCTGAAAAATTTTTCATGTCTACAATTTTTTGGACATAGAAGTTCCATATCAGTAAAATATTTTTCATATGTTACTTGTACCTCAGGATTCTGTTATGATTCTCTTGTTGAGGTTTAAACAGATTCCAGGAACTTTTATGTGTAATTTTGCCAGATTTCTCTTGAATAGTCTGTAAAGTTATTAGTTACTTACCTATATATTCATCTGTAATCACTGGGGAACAGGGAACATAGGAAAACTTTGAAGCTCTGATTTTCCCAGCCTTGTATTGTAGTGGTGGTTTAGATTGCTGACAGTCATTTCCCATCTCTGACTGGATCTCATTAAGAGTGGGTCTTATCTTACTTGACTCTGTCCTCAGTCATATGCAGTGTTCTGCAACTTTGCTCTTTTTGTTCTGAAGGGAATCACTGGCTGGGTATTACATAGGCGGAGACTTCACCTAAGAACTGACCTCTTAATCCTTAATAGGGAATAATTATTCTTGTTTTATTGAATGATTTATTGTTTTCTTGTATTGAAATTTAGACATGCTTAAGTATAAGCTACAGTATCTCAAGCACAGCTATTAATTTTAATTTCTTTTCTATGACGTCTAACCCTTCCGAATATAAACAACTTGCAAAACGCCTGACTTCTAATCTTTCTAAAATTTCAGATTGGGCAGAGCAAATGTAGTACTATTGATCAATGCTAGAAAAACTCAATAAACTCAATTCCTCCATCTATCAACTTGATACAACCTTCCAGACAGCTATCTCTCTTCATTGACACTCAACTGTTCCTCTCTTCTACGCTGAATATTCTCGCTCTGTCCTTTACTTATAACCTAAACTGGAAACTTTATATCTCATGTGTAGGTAAAACATTTTCTATGAGGTCAGGCATTCTTAGTCGTCTCTGCCAGTTTATCTTACCCCCTGCAACTGCTAACTCTGTACAGGAGCCTTATCTGCTCATGTATGGAGTATACTTCACATATATTAGGGTAGGGGATCTGCTTATACTGCTCGTTTAGACAGGGTGGAATCAAAAGCATTTAGTCTTATCAACTCTTCTCCTCTAACTGACTGTCTTCATTCAGTCTCTTTCATCAACACAATGTTGCATCTCTTGCTATCTTCTGCTATTTTCATGCCAATTACTCCTCTAATCTTGTCAACTGCATGTCTCCCTTCCTCTTCCAGCTTAACTCTATAAGATATTCTTCATTCTTGCATCCATATTATGTCCACCTCTCTAATGCAAGAGTTAACTAGTACTCCTAATGAATCATTCATCCCTATTTCTGGTAAACCCTGGAACTCTCTGCATACTTCTGAAGTTCCTTCTTCCTATAACTTGCACTCTTTCAAGAAGGAGGTACCAAAACACCTATCTTCTGTTATTTGATCATTCTATATGGCATTTCTTTCGTAATTGGCATTTAAATGGGTCTTTTTCTTCATAATTTTTGTTGCATTTGATGTGGCCTTCTACCATGAAGAAAAAGTAGATATGAAGAGAATGGTATACAGTGGTACTGTACATAGCTCTTCGAAAGGGTATAGAAAATGCAATAGATGTGAAGAAAGTGGTTTACAGTAGTAACTTTGTAACTTTATGATTAATACTCTAAGAGGCAGGTTTATTCAAGTTAGTCTGTCATTTCCATTTTTCAAATTGGATTAGTCGATTTAAATTTTACAAGTTAAGAAGATTGATCAAAAGCAATATAGCTATTAGATAATCCTACATAATTACTATTCCATGAAAGATAGTAGTACTAGAGTCCAAGATAGGTAATGTCAATTTAGTTGTAGAGGAACTGCCTAGAAGTGAAAAAATATTGGAGTACGAAATTAATTTGTGATTTAGTTTGTTAGTGGAAGGAAGGAAAGATGGAAGGTAGTAATATTCAGTTCTTACATTTGCAAGGTGGATAGAATAGGGGGTGAGAGGAAGTTAAAAGTCTTTATAGGCAGGATATCAGAATACCGGTCTGTTTAGTGCAGCCTCTTCTTTGTGCATGATTGAGGTAGCTAAGTGATAGTGGGATGCCTGCTGATGTCACTGAAGGGGCAGGTCTATTGATATTTTTAAGCATGCCTTCATTTGAAGATGTTTTCCTACTTTGGGATATATACTTTTTTTTTTTTTTTTTTTCAAGCCAGTATTGTGGAATGTGTTGGGATTTTGCTAGATCATATTAATAGGAAGATTCAGCCTTCCATTGGATGCAGAGTAATGAACAAACTAAAATGGCTTGTATTTTTTTATTTTATTTTTTATTTATTTAATTATTTTTTTTAATGTTAAGTCCTAGCTATAGTGCTTGTAGGAATACTTTGAATAGTATATGTGGGAAGCACTGTTAAGCTTGTGCCCATCAGTGGTGCAGGCAATTTTATTTATAGTGTTACCCATATTAGGGCCCATATCACCACCCAAGCACATCTTTGGTGTAACCACCTAGAACCTGGGTATCATGGTGACAATGTAGGTAACTTTTAACTACTTGACAAATGGCATATAGTAGAAAGTTACTTGTCAGTCATGATACAGCTTGATGATAGGTAACTGGTGTCTTGCTTCAGAACCAAAGCTTCTGGTAGTATTGACAGAGTGGCACTGGCACTGTGACAACAATGTAGTAGTGGTGAACAAGATACTGCCTGGCGTACTACCAGGCCACCACTGTCAAGTCATGCCTACTGCATGACCCAGAGTATCACAGAGACTATAGAAACTGAAGAAGTGATCAACATAGCAGGATGGGACCTGAAGGTTCGGCTTCCTTCCTGCACATGGGGGACCATGTCTCCCTGTATGCTGAGGGCAGCGTATCTGGATTCATCAGTACCCTGGGGTAAGTCTTTGTAAAGTGTACATGACTTCATGCTGATTTAAGAGAACTGAATGAATGAATGATGTGGAACAATTTTTATTGAGATGTAAAATGTGGGACAGTAAATAAGTGTTTATGATGGTTATGGCTTTGTTTCTAGAAGTGCCAGTCTTCCTCACAGTAACTTTTCCCTTATCCTGATCATGTATCACCTCTGTACACAATTCATCTATTGTACTTACAGAGGTGATACTCATTTGATTGTCTCTGCCAGTAGGACAAGACAAAATGAACACTATTTGTAACATTTCATGGTGTGGTTGCTCCAAAACCCATCTTGCAGCTGCCATGATAGCAGGGCAGCTAAGAGAAGGACTGATGGTGAGAGGAGCATTGTTTGATGGAGACATGCCAGCAACAAAACTTATCACTAACCAGATACTATTACATACTCTGGCCATGAAACTTCTGCAACACCATTTTGCAACCACTCCTGTCATAGGTGGAGGAAGCAGTAGTTACAAGAGGAAGGTAAATGGGGGATTTACCTACCTATAAGCACTGATGTACCACTGATAACACCATTGTACAAGAGGACGGTAAACAGCGGCATTAGCTACTCAGTTATGAGCACAGTGTAGCGCTGATCACACCATTCCATTCTGGGCCCTGACATGTGGCAGAGTGACCTTCCTCTGCCACCTTTATAGTCCCAGTCATAGCTTACTGTTGTGTTCATAGGTGTTCCCGTGTAAGCTGTCTGGTCTGTGTTTACAAGCAAAAGGACAAGTTGTGAACATTTTTACTGGAGTTGTTTCATTGGTACATTTGGCTAGTCTTCAAAGTCTTCAGTCATATTGTGGACAGCAATGGAGAGTTATGGTCATCAACACAGTTTGTTTGTAAACATTGTGGTGTGAGCATTTGTAGTTTGCAGGCAGACCACTGCATGCAGGTGGACTGTAGGGAACAACATTCTGCTCACAGCAACATGGTTCAAGACTTGGTTGAAAGATTAATGATGAAATAATACTGTAATGTGTTCATAGCAGTCAGAATTTATAAAGAAAGAATACTGATAAGCAAATGGACACCTACCTACGTACAAGGGGACAACTAGGTACACAGCACCGGTGCACATTTTAAAACTTTGGCGATCCCAGCAATGGGCAGTCATCCTGGAAAAAATTTCAGCCATGACCTGGACCTAAATCCAGGATTTCTAGCATTGTAGTCAGGCACTAGTATCTGAGCCACCATTCTTTAATACAAGGGAAGTACTGAGGGAAAAATGAGGATTTCTGTTTCATAGCAGTGGATAAAAGAGCATAAGAAAATGAGATTGCAAATTGCTAGTTGGCTAACACAAGATAGCTCCTGAACTCTTTGAAACTTACAATCTGCCATTGTTTTCCATAGATTGATTCATCCTTCTCTTGGAACTATCTAGGTAATATCTGTGCACTCACCAGTCTTGCTAAGTTTGTTGCATTCACCCATGATGTTATTTGTGAACTCATTTTTGTTTGTCTCCATTTTAGAATCAGATTTTGTTCACTCACAACTATTTTGTATGAATCCTTAGAGTGCATTTACACCAAGCAAATTGAATAATTTCAATTCATGAAGAATCAACATGGTTCATGAATCATGTTGATTTGCCACATTAGTTTCAATGTAACCGTTTACACCATGCGAATCGAGTCAATTCAGATCATGCAATTCATGGTGATTCAGAATCAAGGATTGGTTTGGACCCATTTTTTTATCACTCAAGGCGATTCAGCTGAGAGTAAGCACCATGCTAGTGGACATTTAATCAATTTAGTAAGAGAATAACGTGCTATATATGATCCCAGTGATCCTGTGCGCTGAAATCATGTACATGTATTGTACTAAACCATAGCTAGAAGGAACTGCTGTAGTCTACAAATTACTAGATAATATTATTCTGCATATTTTAAGAACAAATGACAACAGAAAGCGTTATGGACATGGTTTTACATTTTCATTTGGCAACTTTAGGGTGTATTGTATAGCTACCTTTGAAATGCGTGGTAGCTATGTACAACATAATCGCCAGTCAGCCAGCTACCAGCCAGAGTGGGGGAGGGTGTAGACTTCCTGAGATTACCCCCTGTGCCTTTGATTTTGTTCACTAAATACTACGGTATTTAGTGAAAGTACTACTTAACCTAACCAACGTCTTAAGTTATTCTGTGGTTATCCTAAAGAAATCCTAAAACCTCTCTGGATTATTGACCAAATCTGGGAACAAATGTCCAAAGCTCCAAAATTCAGGTCTAGAATTAATTGCTTGCACTCATATTCTTTGCCTACGCCTACGCTTCCTCAGCCACCGTAACACTGCTATTTCTGCAAAAGCTAATACGTCCATACTTCCCGAAGGCTGCCTTGGTGCTGAATCATCTGAATGGTGTGAATCAGTCGCTTAGAACTATGCAGATTCAAAATGATTCGTTTCAAATGATTCTTCATGAATTTAATCAAATTGATTCGCTTGGTGTAAACACAGCTTTACTGTCCCCTGACTACATACAAGAGCCTTATTCATAGATTCTTTTTGTACCTTTCATCACATTTTATTTTACCACATCACTATGCATCCACATCCAATGTCTCTCCAATGAATGTAGCTTTAGTTTACTCAGATAAGGCCTTCAGATAACCAAGGGCATATATTTTTTTTTGCATAGACTCAAAGATATGTCCATCTTTTCTTTAATTAAGAGATAAAAACTGTGCCGCACAGTCTGAATGTAGCTTCATGTGGCCAAAATACGTTTCGGTAATTTTAAAATCACATATGCTTCTTCCAGTAAAACCAAATAGCACTCTACTTTGTTGTTAACATTATATACTTGTGATGCCTGAGACTGTGTTCTTTATACTGTGACAATTAAATCTCTATCTGAAGTTTATCTACATCTATCTACATGGAAAGTATTGTACCTACTGATGTTAAATTTCATTCCCCTTTTTTCTGATTATTCACATATTCACTATAAATCCTATGCTACATATGTGTCTTACTCATGAGTTAATCATTCTTCCTAAAATGCTTTACTTTCCCTGTCATGTCCTGAAGGCTGCTGTAGCACATCCATTTGATATTACAGGATGTAATAATTAAAGCATAGATTAGCCCAGGTCATAGAAGGTGTAGGTCAACAACATACAAGGTGTGTTAAAAAATATCCAACCTCTGGACATCAAAGAAAAGACACTTGCATTTCACAAATTTTACTTTTAATCGCTAGCACTTCTTAGGACCAGTGTTTTCTGCTATTGCTGATAACACCTCTGGAATCAATTTTCCTGGAATGCTGTGAAGCTGCATCATCACTTTCATTGTGATTTTCAGTTTAGGAAAGAGATGAATAATCACATGGTACTCAGTCTAATGATGAGCAAAACTGGCTAAGATGACTTACAATGCCTAACTTCGCAGGAGCCTTTTTAGCTTGAGATTTGAAGTTTGCAGCTCAGATTACATATAAGGAAAGAACAGACCAAGGATGCTCAGTGTAGAAGAGGTGGTACTGTTGAGTGTCATTGAACAAAAGGGGATAGTTATCTGGAAAGTGACAAGTTGTGAGTTAATATATGGAAGAAATAGAGTTTTTGAGGCACTGAACATTGCTAAGTATTGCTGTAATATTGGTGTGGAGTAAAAGGTCAGCAAGCTTACTCTCATATATTTGTGTGCATGTTTGAGTCTCCCATTCAGTTCATGACAAAATAACTTGAGCACAATGTAACAGTTTCTGTACATCTGTAGTGTTTCTACTAAGTGGAATGATATCTCTCAAATGCTAGTTATACATATATTCACACGGGCTTAATTTCAACCTTATTTGTCTTCTTTCTTGATTTTGCATTTAGATCCTGTGACTTGCAGTATCATTATCACAGTCCTGCCTAGTGAAGTTTGAAAAGAGGATCTGGCACTGGATAGTGTGCAATGCCAGTGTATGTAGAAGCAATACATGCACCACCGACCACCTGACACTTGTACCAGATGATTGATGCATCTTTGTCATTCATGTCTGTTAGTTAGTTGTTTGTGAGGCACAAGTCTAAACTTGTAATACTGTATATACTAATAGTATATTAATGACAGTGCAAAAAGATCTTACTGGTTAAATGGTATGATATATATATATATATATATATATATATATATATATATATATATATATATATATATATATATATATATATACATTATGTAGCTGTATATGAATAAAAAGAACTTTCAGATTTCTACCATTTTTTTTCTTTTGCTTTGAATTTGCACACAATGAAGATAATATAATGACAAAGCCTTGCAACCCATTGTTCGCTGTCATAATAAACTGATCGCTATTCAGCACATTGCTATCATTATGCTGACTGAGCCAGCATCACCACTCGGAAATGTGCACTATGATGGAAGGAAGGACATTAGACATTATATATAGCTATACACATTATTTTCCCAACTTACTGTGTCTGTAGCCTGAAGGGAAAAATTTAGTCCTTATTTTTCCTACTTCTCTTGTTACCTTACAAGTTCCAACCTTTCTATTCATATCTGCAACTAACACTACTTTTCTCCCTCTCTCAGTCTTTATATAACTCCAAAATTTCCTTATCTTTTCCCTTGTATTTTTTTTTTTTCTTTTTTAGTTTCTGCACAAATCCATACCTGCTTGTCTTTCTTTTCCCACTATACTCACCATCCTAGATCCGTGCCATCCCTGTGTCTTTTATTTCCTTGTATACTGCTGTGAACATAATGATTGCACATCCTTCTTTCCCTCGGCCTCTGCCATGCTCACCCAACCAGACCACATACCCCTCTCTGCCACCTCTCTAAATCCACTTCAACCTCACCTACAACTTCTTGGAGTTTTAAAGTTGGGAGTTAAGTGAGTAAGGAGTAAAATCCCAACTCAACATTTCCCACAAAAGGACAAAACTGGCTCCTGCAGTCGCCCTAAGTAATTTACATGAGAATTTATCCTATATAGATATTGTCGTTAGAGATATTTTTATTAACTCTGATTTTGATGGTGGTGGTGGGAAGTGTCTAATTCCTCAACTCCTTGACTCTGACTGACTCCACACCCCAGCTTTGCCACTTCTCTCATTTCTATTTATTCAGTCTATCATTCCTGAATTTGTATCTCTTGCATCCCAGCTATATCAGTCCTGGCCTTCCCAATACAGTGGAACCTTGGCTCTTCAACTTAACCTCTTCAATACTGAGCTACATTTTTACCTTGAGATTTGTGTACGATTAGACCATTTTATTGACATTAGGAAGGATTTGTGGAAGTCAGAAGGTTAATGGCCACAGTCTTCACAATTTTAATCCCCCACATGAGTTTCTGAAGCTGCATAAAATCACCAAACAGTAAGCAAAGTGAATATGGAAATGCATCATGGTACTGAAGGGGTTAATTCTTTCTTGAATGTTCAAAATCTGAAATGTTTGAAAAGCAAATATATTTTCCTCATAGTAACAAGTTTAAAATGGATTAATCTTGATTCGTATTGAATGGCATTATACGCTAAAATAAAGATACATACTTTAATTGTATTGAGGGAGATTACTGTTTGAACTTATTATGTATGATCTTCCATCAACAAGACTTAACCCTCTCAATACTGAGACGCATTTTGACATTGATTTTTAAGTGTGATTAGACGACTTTACATGCATTAAGAGGGATCTACGGAGGTCAGAAGATTAATGGCCAGAGTCTTCACTATTTTAATCCCACCATATGTTTCTGAAGCTTTTTAAAATTGCCAAATAGTAAGCAAAATGAATATGGAAAAGTGGCATGGTACTGAATGGGTTAAAAGTTATGTTGACTAATTTTGTATCACTAAGTAAGATGAAAGACCACACTACCTCTTCTTATCTGTCAGCTACATGTCTTGCCAGGAACAAGTGGGTAATTATCAGAGGCAAGAGGTGATTCAAGCTCTGCTATTCCTGTTGCCTCTTTCCTTTAGATCTCAATGGTCTCTCCCTAAGTTTACATTTTTGCTTCATATAAGGCCATCCATCACTAAACCTCTATAGTCATTCTCTCTCTCTCTCTCTCTCTCTCTCTCTCTCTCTCTCTCTCTCTCTCTCTCTCTCTCTCTCTCTCTCTCTCTCTCTCTCTCTCTCTCTCTCTCTGATTATGCTGTCCTTTCATGAGATTTCCCTGCTAATTTGTGTTCTTCTCTTACTTGCTTTTTCAACCACATCAGTCTTTATTTTTTGTCCTTTTCACCACTCTTGTATTTCATTACAGTAAAGACTTTTCTGCATCTTTCATTTCATCTATTTTTGATTTTATTCTACTAAATCTACCAAGTGATGTTAAGTCTAATAAATGATTATATGTTCTGCAGTTTGGCATTTTATTTACAAACTCACCACTCCATCAATGATTTTATTTATTTTATTCATTATCTTAAAGGATGAAGTAGTATTTAACTTTAATTTAGAATGGCTTTATTTACACAAATAAAGAACCAAGAGACTGACACATTGAAGCTATTCAATTTGCATAGGGAAAAGACTGTTGCGTGACCTGTAGTGTGACTTGCAGGACCAAGAGATTGACACATGACTGTTACTCTGACCTGCAGAGCCAAGGGGCTGATGCATGGCAGTTTGTCTTGCACTCCCCAAAGAGCAAGTGTAATTTGTAAGATCAAGAGACTAACATATGGTAGTAGTGTGGCATGGCCAAGAGACTAATCCATGATAGGCCAATTCCATAGCCTTTTTTTTGTAAATTTGCAAACAAAAATGCAAGCACTGAAACAAATAGGTAATGCTGGTTCCATAGTCAGTTATATTTTTTGTTTAGGCATTCACCAACCTTGCTGAATCATTTACTAGTTACAGCATTTGAAATAATAGAGTGGCTATTTGGAGTGTTCCAACTATGTTGAATATTGCATAAAACTGCAGTCATCCCACAGTGTTATATAGCAGCAATAACCTGGTATTGGCCCTGAGCCCCCTGTCATTTGAAGAACATATGTTGAGAAATGTTGCACCCTCAAGATATTGAAACAAAATGAGAGCAATTACAAACCTGTTGAAAATATCCAGAAAAGCAAAAAAACTTGCAAGAGATAGATGAAGCCATGATGTTTGTTGTCAGGGTGCATTTATTTTTTTTAATCTTAATGCAACATGGGAAAGGAAAGCCATCTCTCTCAAAACAAACAAACCAAGCAAAAATTATATATGCTTTTTCAGATTATAGTACAGGAAATAACATTCATCTGTTATAGTAATTTGAAAATTTATGATGTATTGGACAGCCCAACCACCTCCCCAAAAACTCACCAAGTTCCAATGTTTGGTACTCCCCCAAGCAAAAAGCAGCAGCCAAAGGTGACTGTGGAACCAGATTACAGCTCCAGTGGATGTGTTGGGTAGCTAGCAAACCAAATAATAGTTGACTGTGGAACTGGCTCTTAGTTTGACTTGCAGTTGGTCCCCTCAGTAATGAGATGTGTTTGGGTTCGAGCGGGACTTGTAGTGACCTGTCTCCATATCGACATTTGTCCAACTTTTTCTTAAATTTGTGTGCACTTTCTGCTGCTACAATCTCTTCGCTCAATCCATTCCAGATGTGTGTGTGTGTGTGTGTGTGCATGAGAGAGAGAGAGAGAGAGAGAGAGAGAGAGAGAGAGAGAGAGATTGTGGAGGTTGGTAGGATGGCTGCAAGGTTGAGGCTCAGCCTCAGGTGTCACATTACACTTGTGTCCTCTAAAAGTTGTCCTGTAACTAGCCTGTACACAAATGTTACTCAAATTTTGTTATCTGCTTAACTATTCCATTCAGCTGATTGCTTTCTGAATCACCTTTAGCTCTCCACACCTGCCCTTCCACTCCATAGCTGACCTCTTTCACTCCTGTCTAGCTGTACTGTAAACTTGCCCTGCACTAACTTCCTCCCATGATGATTTATTGTCTCCCACTCAACTAGTGTCATCCTGGTTATCCTCCTCACAAGTATATCAAGATTCCTTATATTGGGCAGCAGCCTGCCCTTCTCATTAAGGTAGCATCACTGTTGGTGGCAGGGCTGGCAGCAGCAATGGCCTCACTGACTATACTCTTTGTTATGGACATTTATAAGGCTTGTTACTGTCTAGCCCTGTGTTAGAGTTTAAGTTTCCTGCTCTACAGAATGTTTTAAGAGTGAACCAATCATTCCCTCAGATGTGATTGACATTAGAGTATTGTGCAATAGTGACAACTTAAAACTATATACATACCTATGTACTAATAATTTCAAGTGGGATACTACTGTGTTCCAAGAAGTCACTACTCCCAGTGCTTATGCCACAATTTAGCATCTGGTGACCCAGTGTGTAAAGCACTGTCTGCCATTTGCACTGAATTTCCCTTGTTGTGTGAAGCTTTAAATTTTCATTAGTGGATGACGAGATATGCAGTAATAGAGCAGTATGTAGAAGGTTGATAGTGATTAGCTGATGCTTCTTTCTCACTGACCCTGGTGTCTTACTTTTTACAGGCTGGTAGATGATCGCTGTGTGGTGAACCCTGAGGCAGGAGACCTGACTAATCCTCCCAAGAAGTTCAGAGGTGAGTGTTTGTTGTTGTTGTTCTGTTGTCTGTCTCCTGATTTTCTGCTACGTCTCCTTCATCTTCTGTTGTGTAGTGGTGCATATGTACAGTATGTTGTCATGGAGGGAGTAAATACATCATAGGTAGTTAGCTTGATGTTAACCCACTTTTCAATACCGAAGTTAGAGTACATTTTAAAAGTTTTGTATCAGTTTTCATTTTGATAAGAAGTTCTCATGATTTAGTAAATGCTAAAAATAAGTTTGAACTGAAATAATAATTTGTGAATTTATCTCATTTTGATTTTCCTCTTGTTATTTTTGCTGTTTCAGATTGTCTGTTTTGCATCTGTCCCAGTAATCGGTACTCAGCCCAAAAGCAGTTCTGGAATGCAGCAAAGCAGAGTGGAAACTCATCCACTGACTCAAGCCTCCTGGAGCGCCTCCATGTGAGTACCACCACCACCACCACCACCACCATAGGCCCTGTCACAAACACTTACTTTTTCTGTGTGGGAGTTGTCCAGAGATATAGAGAATGTATTGTGTTTGCCAGAAGGATGGACTTGTAGCATAGTATGTCTGTTCAGTGTTAGTGCACCAGCTGCCATTCACTGGTGTGACTGAGTTTGGGCAGTCTTTGCTTACCACAACTAGTTATTGGTATTGATTCTTTCTGTAGGACTGGTAAATTCCATGTGTAAGTATGCCAGACATGTATTGGATAGCTGCATCTTTTATTTGCCTCTGGATCTGAGGTGTAATGTTAAGTATCAAATGCATCTATAGATCAGCAGCTTTAGTGAAAATAACATCGACATCATCAGTTTCCTGCACCTTTTGAGTGGAGGTGCAAGGATTTTGATATGTAATTTTTGAGAGAGGTTGAAGGATAATGCAGAACACATCAGTACATATACATGCAAAGGTAAGCTACTATGGGCTGCACGTGGTTTTACCCCTATTTTGCTTTGTTAATTAAAGTATCCCTGTGATGTTCACTTGGTAATTGCTACACGTGTGGGTCCACATCCTGCGGCCCGGCAACTCACAACTTTGACTCTTGCAACAAATAAAAAAAATGCATGACTTGTAAGACTCAAGAAAATAATATCCAGCTATAAGTAATTATGTTTATACTCATTAAGTACCCACAAACAGATAACTCAGATACCAAGTAACTTGATAAGTTTCGCCTAGTCACTGTTTTATGCATTATCCCCAGCTACACCCATTTGTGTGTGTGTGACCTCAGGAAGAAGGGAGGCATGCATTTAAATACATATTTTTTCTTTCTTATACAAAACCGGTACCATGAAAAACATCGTTGCACAAAAATAATACTCTCATTACCAAGAGTTCATGTAATATCCAACTCCATCTCATCCTTCCTCCATGTCAATTCTTTTCCCATAACGTCATCATCTCCGCGCCACTTCGCCTTGCCTTCACCGGCTCCATTGTCGCCACCTTCCCATTCCTGTTAACTAGCCAACTTAAGTTTTTGTTTACCTTTCTGGAGCTTCTTTCCAACCCGACTCACTCCCAATATAGCTGCCACCGCGAGCAAGTATGTTTACACTCCTCCCTCGCGCTGTTTACCGGTCCCTCAGTCCGGCGCCCCGCTGTTTACCTCCACTCACCGCTGACTGCTGCAGGCTTCTCGGGGAGTGAGGCAGAGCGGCAAAGTAAAGAGGGGAAAAGGAAAAGTCGTCACCCTGTTGGATATGCATTAATGTGATTTGGGATGTATTGCGTTGCTGCGTCCATCGCCTTTAATGCTGTCCGCGTAGGAGTTATACGTGTGTGTGTGTGTAAATGGCATAGTTATCGCTGTGTTTCTGCATCCAGCGTTGTTACAGTCATTTCTACTGTATCCAATTAACTTTGAGGGTGTTTATTCACGTTAATCACATACATAATGGTAGACAAGAAGAATTTAATACGTGGAGTGAATGCATTATTAGAATTGGAGGCGAAATATCCCATTGAATTTTTTTCCTTCTTCTTTTAGACGTTTAATAGTGTGTGTCGTTTTTGTATTCTATTGAAGGTGTGTGTGTGTGTGTGTGTGCTAAGAATTTCAGAACGTGTATGTTGAAACTAAGATTCGAGTCTTTTCCAGAACGATTTCCAAAGATTATATTGATGATTTATAGTCTCTCTCTCTCTCTCTCTCTCTCTCTCTCTCTCTCTCTCTCTCTCTCTCTGAAAATTATTGCCGAGGCTCCGAAACTTGCGAATGAAGCTTCAGGGTCCATATTGATGGATTAGCTGTCCTTTCTTTATGTATGTATGTATATTAATCTGTTTACATGTTTGTCTATCTATCGACAGGATCTATCTATGCTTGTTTACATTTTTTGCCTCTCTCTCTCTCTCTCTCTCTCTCTCTCTCTCTCTCTCTCTCTCTCTCTCTCTCTGCAGTCGTTCAAGTCAGGTAAACATCTTGGAATTAAATGTGGTGTGTACTTTTAATGAGGCATCTGTGCACTGAGTGAGCCAGGTGTATGTGCGTTAGTGGCTAGAATTTCGGCACTGAATGCTCGCCGATTCTTCTCTTTAACCTCTTTATGTTCCATGGCGCGTTTCCATATTCATTCCGCTTACTATTTGGTGATTTTATACAGCTTTAGAAACATATGTGGGTGATTGAAATAGTGAAGACTGTGACCATTAATCTTTTGACCTCCATAGACCCTTCCTAATGTCAAAAAATGGTATAATCGTACACAAATCTCAGGGTGAAAAATGTATCGCAGTATTGAAAGGGTTAACGCCACCAAAGGCCAGGCGATACTTTCAAAACAAAGGCAACGTGGTATTATGATTACTTCGCTAATGCATTTTAATTACCACCATGTGTTCATATATGCTGTTACTTTTTTTGTTTCATAGTAGAATGTAATGTGTTGGTACTTCACGTTTCGTTGTGGTTCGGAAAGAAATGTGTGAACGCTCCTGCTTTGGGAAGGTGAAAATAACAGTCGCTGGTGGAAATAACGGCCTCAGTCACTCACCTGCACGTGTTCTAGTCATCTGAGGTTTGGTTTCAAGAAGGGTGCTGTAAAGGCCATGCTAAGTCAAGCCTATTGCGTTGTTTAGGTTGTATGTAGAGTGTTTTTTTAATGGAATAGGGGAAGGTGGCCAAGGGCAACTAAAGATAAAAAGAAAAAGGCTCACATGATTGCCAGTTCCCTAAAAGATTAAGTGGAACCATGCGTGCTTTGGGGTCCGAGGGGTCTCCAAGCGCACGGGTTCGAATCCTGTCCACGGCTTCCTCACTCGGGGCAACGGTTTCGTAGCGGGTGGGCTTTGAGATAGAAGGTACCCCAAAAAGCATCCCCTTTAGCCCAGAAATTCCCGTGAAAAGCCCACATGGTATAAATAATAAAAAGAATAGAATAATAATAATAATAATAATAATAATAATAAAAGCCAAAAATCAGGACAAATGTCTAGTCAGACTACCTTGTTTTTAACCTTTTAACTGACACTTGACACACCTTTCCTAATTCTTCATAACTCTGAGACATCTTGACTCGTTCTGCAGCGACATCCAATCTTTCAACTGGAGGGAAATTGCAATATGTATCCTCTTTTACTGCCAACTTTCCTGTAAATGCTTGTAAAGACTCCACACATTGCTTCTGGTGCTGCTGATTGTTGCTTCGTGTCGCTGTGTGTGTGTGTGTGTGTGTGTGTGTGTGTGTGTGTGTGTGTGTGTGTGTGTGTGTGTCTCTATGTCTGTCTGTCTATCTATCTATTTATCTATCTATGTATCTATCTGTCTATCTATCTATATATCTATTTATTTATCTAGTTTCAACATTACAATATATTTTTCAGTATTCATTGTACAAACCACTCATTATGTAAATCATTCCAGATATTTGAGGTTCTTAACAGACAACTTTTTTTTTCCTATCTTTTTGACAAGTGAATCTTCTTTCCATGACCTTTTTTTTCTTTATTTATTTTTCTTTATTTTTTTTCTCGATGCACTAAATGGTTTTTCTCTTTACCTTATTCCTTCTATGTTAGTTAGCCTTGACTGTCATCCATCTGTCATATAATAAGTCTTTAGTTGATCATTCTTTGTATATTCCCTTCAATAGTGGGGCACATTTTTACCCTGAGATTTATGCATGATTAGACCATTTTTATTGACATTAGGAAGAGTCTATAGAAGTCAGAAGATTAATGGCTAGAGTCTTCACTATTTTAATCCCCACATGAGTTTCTGAAGCTGTATAAAAAAAATCAAGTAGTAAGCAGAATGAATATGGAAACGCGTCACGGTACTGAAGAGGTTAATTAATTAATACCTGTGGAGCACATTGTAACCTTTGTGAAGCATTGATATAGCGCACTCCGTTATCTCCTCGTACATATTGGTGAGCAGTGTCTTTAGTGTGACATACTTCTCTAGTGTTGCTGTTTGTGTCTGCTTGATGATAAGTTATCCATAAAAGCCTGAAGTGTATCTCTCTCTCTCTCTCTCTCTCTCTCTCTCTCGGCATAATAAATTTTTTTTACTGTTTTCAGGTCTATATAAGAGATTCAGCTCATAAAACTAAGCCTGTGTTATGTATCAAAAGTTATACGTAATATTACTATGTATAAATCTCTCTCTCTCTCTCTCTCTCTCTCTCTCTCTCTCTCTCTCTCTCTCCTCCACTCATTTCCTGCGCCACGATCGTTTCTGCCACAAATTCCTCACATTCCCTGCTTGCTTGCCTCCCTGCCATCTGGTAAAGGCCTGAGTGAAGCCTTATGCTGCCTTCGATTTCTTTCCCTCCTTCTCCTCCTTCTCTTCCTCTTCTTCCAAGCATTCCTTTCTCCTTATCTCTCTTCCCCTCTTTCGTTCGTCCCATGTTCTCTCACCTTCTCAGTCATATAACTCTGCATGGCTGGCTTTTATCTTTTTTTTTCTTGTTTTACTCGTATACTTTATGGTATGTGCGTGTATGTGTGTGTACAGTGATATATGGTAGCTCTAGGTAGGGTAATTTTAACACCCTTGCTCGAAATCTAAAAAGAACCACAAAACTCTAGCGCATGGGTGTCCTGAAGGTGAAATGCCACACGTGGTGCATGGATGGCGTGCGGTTACCAAGATGCATATTAGTATTCTAAGGGGCGTGGCTTGGACGTAGATGTGCCGCCCCTGCTGAGGAGACAACACTTTGCTTAATTTCCCCACACCGGTCAGTGATAGAAGCAGAGTGATGTGACCTTTTCAATATGGTGTAGAGAGGGAGTAAGGCCCGTATTTTAAAACGCTTTGCTCTCTCACTATCACCATTATCGCTATTTTTCAAAGGTTCTAGTTGGATACTCGTGCTTTCAGGGGTATTTTTATGGTACTGGTGATAGATTGGCAAGATTTCTTTTATATTGTAAAGAGGAACTGTCTTGAAAGCCTGACTAGTCGTCTCTGTGGCCTTGGAGAATTGTTGTGGTGAGAGCAAGGCATTTCTGAATACGGGCGGTATGAACTGTGCTTGCCAAGACGGTGACAGAATCAATGACTTCATGAATAAACTGTGAGGTGAAATGTGAACCTGGTATCTGTCTTTCCTGGGTTTTGCTGCTAATGAATGGCAGACGTGAGCTCCACACCTAGAAGCTTCATTTCCTCCCCTGACCCCTTTTTTTTTTTTTCCGTGGTCATAGCGGTTGTTTATAACAGAGCAATTACTGAGACACGCCAGACTTGCTGTGGGGTGAGGATGGAATAAGATGGAGGGAGATGGAGCTAAGAATAGATGCACAGATTCCCGCCAAAAAGGTAGAAAACTAGCTTAGCATCCCTTGTACATGTAGATTGTCTTTCAGCTGTCTTTGCATCCGCTAATCAGTGTATGGGTGAAGTGGATGACATTAGGGCGTGCACACTTTGGCGGGACTTGTTGATATGGAAGAGAACATTGAAAGAAAAGGAAAGCTAACGTAAAAAGTCAAGATTGAATGGTTATTTATGAAGAGATAGGATGAAAAGGATGATGGTTTTGTAAATTAGCACTGGGACGCATTTTTACCATGAGTTTTGTTATGATTAGACGATTTTATTTACATTAGGAAGGGTTTATGGAGCTTAGAAAGTTAATAGCCAGGGTCTTAACTATTTTAATCTCCCACATAAGTATCTGAAACTGTATAAAATCACCAAATAGTAAGCGGAATGAATATCAAAACGTGTTCTGAAAGGAATTAGTGAACTATCGGTGTGTAGCCTAGAGAGAGAGAGAGAGAGAGAGAGAGAGAGAGAGAGAGTATTGTTATTCATGTTGACACTGGTGAGTCTGGCGCCTTTTTTGAGGGTGCGTGCTTCATAGGAGATGCAGAGTACGTTGGACCAGGACAGGTGATCTTTAGTCTGCTGTGGGACTTTTTGAGATCTCACCTTTACGAGTACCTTCATTGAGTTTCGAGGACGTCTTTAAGTTATACCATGATTGGAGGGAATTTAAGTAAGTGTGTGACGGGGTGAAGTGATTTTTTTTCTCTTTGTTCAGGTTCAGGTGAAATTTCTTTTTAGTATTGGGTGATTTTGTTTCTATTCAGGTACCGCATCATCCCGTTTATTTCCCCTCTTCCTTTCCTCCACTGTCTTTCCATCACATCACTTCTTTTTCTCTCTACTTCCTGCAATCAACTCTCATCTTATTTCTACTTTTCCCCTTGAAAGTTTTTAGTAGAGGGAGATTTTGTTGATTATTCAGCTTTGTATTATTATCATCATTTACTAGAGTGTCTTTAAGTCATACTATAGTTGGAGGAAGGCTAACTAAGTGTGTGACTGTGTGAAGTCTTTATTCTCTCAGTTCTGGTTGGAAATGAAGGTGAAAGTCATTTGTAGAGGGAGATTTTGTTGGTTATTCAGGTATGTAATTATTATTATCCTTTACGAGGGCGTCTTTAAGTTATACCGTGATTGGAGGAAAGCTTAGTAAATGTGTAACTGGTTGGAGTCTTTATTCTTTCCGTTCAGGTTGGAGATAGAGGTGAAAGTCTGTATTGGGAGATTTTGTGTTATTATTATCCTTTACGAGGGCGTCTTTAAGTTGTACCATGATTGCAGGAAGCTAAGTAAAGGTGTGACGGGATGGGGTCTTTATTCTTTCCGGTTAGGTGGATTCCTTTCTTATGACTATTTCAAGAGCCAGAATAGTTTTCGATACTTTTACACGACTTAAATCAATCATAATCCTTCGTAGTGTTTGTATTTATCGTGCATATCTTAGGAAAACATTATAACTTCCAGTAATTTTTTTTCAAGTGATAGATATATATTGGTGCTTCCAGAACACACTGCAAACCTTTTCGTTCTCTTTATTTATTTATTTATTTATTTTTTTTACCATGTGGGAAAATTATGGGCTGAAGGGGGTACTTTTTGGGGTACCTCCTATCTCAAAGCCCACCCGCTAGGAAACCGTTGCTCTTAGTGAGGAAGCCCAACCTGCACTCAGACCGTGGACAGGATTCGAACCCGTGCGCTTGGAGACTCCTCGAACCCCGAAGCATGGTTCCACTGTACCACGGCGGCCCCTTTAACCATCCTAAGTTAATTTAATTTACAGTAACTACCATCAAGCTTCCATATAACCCCTTTAGTGCTATGACGCGTTTTGCTATTCAATTCTGCTTACTATTTTGGTGTTTTTATACAGCTTCAGAAACATATGTGGGGATTCAAATAGTGAAGATTCTGGCCATTAATCTTGTGATCTCCATAAACCCTTCCTAATGTAAATGAAATCGTCTAATCATATCCAAACTCACGGTCAAAAAATGCGTCCTAGTACTGAAGAGGTTGAATTATAAATCACCGTTAACCCCTTCAGTACTGGGACGCATTTCTACCTTGAGTTTTGGATGTGATTAGACGAATTTATTCACATTAGAAAGAGTCTATGGAGGTCAGAAGATAAATGATCACA